>NC_056730.1:533113994-533201494 GCF_019279795.1 Protopterus annectens | reverse complement strand
TGTCTCTAAGGTCACATTAATATGAATGGGGATCTTTTCACCTCGTTTTAATTGTCTCACCCGAGATGAATGGAAAAATTGCCACCCTTTTTTCACTGACTGTGGAATTGTGTTTGTCACTGAAACGTTTTGTTTCACCTGAATATCCAAGTGATTTATGAACTTCAATACATAGCTAAGATTTGTTAGAAGCAGAGTATCGTAAATCATTTAAAATTAATATAATATGATTTTTCTTACCATATATTACAACATTTCATGAAAACGTATGCCATTATTATAGCAATTACAAATAGCAAAATGCTACTCAGAATGTAGGTAGTGACATATTTTACAAAAACTGTGAATTATGTGTGAAGACTAAGATGAAAACTGGCACCAAAATTTTGAAGTGGCCCTATATAGATCAGCACTGCGTGTTTGAATGCCAGGATTCTTTTATTACTGCACAAAGAGCTAGACACAAGCAGCTATAGGAGGCATGAATTTTTAGTAAGGTATTTCTTAACTGTCCTTCATATGACCTTATCATTCATCTGAACTGAACTGTTCTTTATTTTGCAAAATGTTTTTTTTTTTCTGGTAAATTATTATACTCAACAAGAGTCCTTAAATCCCTTGTATTAGTGTCTGATTGGAGGGGTAGGTCATCTATACAGTATGTGAATTTATTTGTTTAGTTTATCAAAATGAACTATAATACATTTTTTTGCATTGAATTTGAGACTGCTGTCCTTGCACCAGTTGTTAACATAGTCTAACCCATGTTGGGAGTAATTGTGAATCATAGGAAGATCAAAAAAGCATCACCCAGTTAATGGTTGACTTCAAACTTAGATAACCATAATCCGGGAGTGCTGGTCTTAAGGTCTAGAAAAACTATGCCAAATTTAAACACTGAGCCCTGAGGTACACCACTGGTAATTTTTTGCATTCAGAAGTAGCAGTTGTGACTCTGACCACGTGGGTTCTGTCAGACAGCCAGTTCCTTGCTGCAAAGCTGCATGTGGCAAAGAGCGATAACGTACCCATCCTGTGTTCTGAAGGCTCATTGAAGTGAGAGTTCAAATCCAGATCTCTATTGACATATCTCATGTGGAACATCATTTTGTAGTGTGTATGTCATAGACTGGTTTTCCTCATTTCAAGTACTTGTCCCTTTTTGTCTTTTTTCCCTTTTCTGTCTTGGTTTTTAATTTTTTTGGGACCAGTGTTTGCATGATGTGGCGCGTAGTGCAATCACGGGTGCAGAGGAAATGAATGGCAGGTCTGGCTGTGCTTATCTTGTTTGCATGAAGCATGGCAGTGCACAAACTGGACAACCGGACCACCCAAGAATCAGGCAGGCCCTAGACAGCCAAAAATAGAAATAGAATACATTCAATTAATTCTGTTGGGCACCATGCAAACCCACTAAGAGGTAATAGTTATTGAAGGACTAGATTCCAGTGAATTAGAAGCAATACACCAGAAGTATTTGAGAACAGATGGAATGAAGTCTCTTGCTCATGGTTTTATAAAGTAGCCTGGCATGGATATGGGAGTTGAGGGTTTAACCAGAAATTGTCCTGAATGTTAGATGGTTAAATGCATTGGTAGCAGCATTTCCACATTGTTGGGACTGGCCAGTTGAACCCTGGCATTGTATTCATATCAATGTTACTTATTTGCATTTGTTGCCCAGGGTTAGAGCACTGATCTCCATGGCTTTTTCAAGACTCAGACCAGGAGCGGTGTCTGGTTAAGTGATTTTCTCAGTCACACAATTAGGCAATAAAGGCTGAGGGAATCAAACCTTGCACCACTAGACCCCAGAGAACAGCTCATTAACAGTTTCTAAATCTGCTAAGCCAACTGCCAGACATTTATTTACTAACTTACTTGTTTACTGTTTGGCAAGCGGTAGATGGACTGGTCCAGAAACCCATTTCAGCTGCAATTCAAAGTTTCAAAAGTCCCAAAGTGGGCTATATGTTTCTATGAATGACAGATGCATACGCAAACTGGCCAGAAAGGCCAAAAATGATGACAGTAACAGCCACAGTTGCTGAAAGTAACATATTAGTGCAAGGAATAAAATTATTAAGAAACTGGTCACCTGCATAGACTGCCAGTATGAGCTGTATGCACAACAGATCATTCTGTACATTCTTAAAACAAAATAGAATTAAAAATAGCATGTCTGCATTCTGTCAACAAGATCAAAACAGGTCATTCAAAGAAACAGTTGCAGCTATAAAACATTGCAACGGACCTACAATACAAGAAAGGTTATTTTACTTGTTTAATTACTTGTTTGTCTCTGTTTATTTACTGCTGTCAAGGTGCAGTGCATTGCAGCTGTCAGTGCCATACCAGAAATGCTATAGAAACAAAGTTACAGTTTAACCTTGGCCAAATTAGAAAAGTAAAACAAACTCCAAGAACTCAGCTACATGGCAAAATAAGGACATTAATATGTTTTACAAGAGGTCAACATATAATGACCAGATACTCCAAAAGTTGTAAACAGCAAGGAAGTGTCAATAAATAAATAAATAAATAAATAAAATAAGCTACAGAAATAAATACATCGGTACTGCAACACACTACACGGCAAAGATGGTTCCATCTGGATCTCTTATGATCAATGCAGTCACAAACTGCAGCAATAAATGAAAGTCAGACACCTTCAAAAAGAAGAAAAAAAAAAAAAAAAACAATTCACAGAAAAATATTTCTGCCGCAGGGCAACCCTTCCTGCATCCTCCTACCCGTGGCATTTATATGTACTAACTCTAACATCACTGTATCTCACAGAATAAATAAATCTCTGTAATACTACAGTCTTGATCTTTAAATGGTTAAATCCAAGAATATATCATTAGGTATTACTGTTCCTGGAATCTCACATCAGTCATCACACAAAGGAATGTTGATCGCTAGCATGTCAGGTAAAAGCGTGATACCTGAAACAAAAACAGGATGTACCCTGAAACTGGTGGCTGAGATGAAACAAGTAAACCAAGGTACAGTGAAGACTGGCCTGATAGATGTGAAGATCCCAAGGAAATCACCACAACCACTTCTCAATGTTTGGCAGTGATCTTCAAAGGGCTGTGTATGGTCAGTAAAAAAAAACTAAAGTGATGCTCTGCACCCCAAAACATTATCTCTGTCAAAAACAATCTATATTGCTTACATCAGCAAATAATACTGAAAGGGAGGTACCACAGACTAAATTACTGGGCATTGTAATAGATGGCAATCTTAAATTTTATTAACATTTTCTTCAAACAATTAAAAAGACCCATCAGAAACGTGGCTCTGTTTACAGGGAAAAACAGCACCTTACAGGCCCAGCTAGAAAAAACTTAGCCTCATCCTATTTGCTTCCAACCCTCTTATATGCCTCACCTGTCCTTACAAACCTAAGCTGTACACTAAAATCCAAACTAGCTTCCGTTACAACAAAGCAGCAAAATTTGCTATCAACACGGCACACCAAAATCACAATGGTCAAGCCATAAAGTAGCTAAACTGGCTTGAGCTTAATAGTTATTCACATAACTCTCAACTAGATATGTCATACAAACTGATATATTTTACTGAACAATGCTCTGCATTATAAAACATATTAGTGCCCTATATTCTCATAAGGGACCTCCATTCTAGTGACAATTTTCTACTAAGCACTCCTAAAGCAAGTAAATCATCAGGGGACTCGCTATACTCCTATTACCTCTCCAACCTCTGGAACACCATCCCTACACAAGTAAGAATGTCTAGCAAACTACCAAGCTATAAAATCCAGCTGAAACAATACCTTACCCAGTCCTGGTCATGCTCATGTTCATCACCAGGTTGAGGTCTGTAGCGAAAGCACAAACTTTTTATTGCTTATCACTAACTTTTGCCCTCCTGTCCTTGAATCATTACACCCCAACAACTTCCCCTCCTGCAGATGAATCAATACATCCCTCTTTACATACACCCTTTTAAACAACACTTCTAATCTTTCTCTTTTTCTAATTAACCCCATCCACTGCTCTACTATCTCATGCACCTCCTGTATACCTAAGTTATAAACCTTCTAGATACACCAATTTGTAACAGGCAGCCTAAATAGAAACAATCCTATACTATGCTCTCTCAATTATTTGCTATTACCACTATCCCTCTTTACACTATTAACGTCTCCCCTTTCCTCCTACACAATTGTATAACAAACGTATTTATTTACATTTGTAGCCGGGTAAATATCCGACTGGGCTGAAAGCCCATTTTCAGCGGAGGCCCAGGGAGAAAAGCTCCACATATATGAAAAACATAATAGATTAACAAAATATTAAAGTGTTTTACAACTTATACATACAAATACAGTTACACAAAGAAAATAAGCAACAGTAGTTAAACAAGGTAAATACAACAATGAGAAAAATGCAAAGGTACAAAAACAATAATTGAGTAAGAAACTATTAGATAACTGCTGAGTGAAACATAAATGTGGCAGATGGATATAGCAACTGTAAGACTGTCTAGGACAAATGCTGGGAAATAAACCCCGCACTTAGAGTAAATTAAAGATCGGAAGGCAGAGAAAACTGAGAGCAATAAAAATAGTTAGCAAGAATATGAATTAGTCAAGAAATAAGGTCACTAGTCAGGATTCGAGCAAAGACATAACTAGTGGTTGGTGAGGTATTGTCTCAGGCTTTGCTTGAATAAGGCGGTGTTATTAAGTTTAAGAATATGATGTGGCAATTGGTTCCGAAACCTATAAAGTTAGAGTAGAGAGTCACCAAAAGTGTTTTGCAGATTTGGTTACTTTTAACAGATGTTTATCAGAGGATTGAAGGCCTCTAAGGTTGGTATTAGTTTGAATTAAGTCTTTTAGAGCTGAACAGGAATCAGGTTTATTTAAAATGTTGCTGGCAAGTGAGATAGGATTAACTTACTTCATTATATCTCTTGAACTCTTTACAAACTTATAGAACACTAAAATCTCCCTTCCTACATAATTATGTATCTTGAACTCCTTGCAAACCTTTCTTTACTGAAATGTAAGAACACTAAACTTCTTTACAACAATGGTTTCCATTCTACAGTATCAATCCATTTACTTCTACAAGATTTTACAGCTGGAACAACTGTATAAACTTAATTGTTGCTGTAAATATTTTACTGTATATACCTGTCTTGTAGTTATGTTTGTTGTTTCAGGAGAAATGTAACTGTTTTTTTTTTTTGAGACCTGTCTGAAATTCTCTTGTTAATATAAATGTACTGTGGTGAAGCTTTTCTCCCTGAGCCTCCACTGAAAATGGACTCTGCTCAGTCGGACTTTCCCAGACAACAGATAAATAAATAAATAAATAAATCAGCCCAGATATTATAGATGGACTGTTGTCCACACTTTCAGAGAAAGAAATGAGTTACAGGTGCCACTCCAAAAGTGCAACAATTCTAGAGATCCTAAAGTAGTAAAAGCATAATTATGCTAGTACAGAACACAAAGTGATTTTTTTTGGAACAGTGATCATCCTTAGCTTCAAAATCATAAATCCTAGAGATATTAGTGCTAACCACAACTAGGCACACTATGTTGGTTGTCCAAAGGTATTAATACAAAAGGCAACAAATGATAAAGGCACCAACCATAGAGTGGCTGTCCTCTGAAAATGACTAGAAAACATTTGCTATTAACCATTCCAGTCTGCATCACATTTCTTGTCTCTGACAAGACCCTGTATATTGGGAACATCACAGCTTTAATCCTCCATACTCAAACAGTTCCAGCCTCTCACTGTCTCAAGGCCATGGGCTTCTTGGCAACCACAATGTTCATGGTTCCCAATGACAGGTTTTATAGGGGAGCGCTGCAGTGGAGTTCAGAAGTATAGCTGAATCAGTCCTCAAATCCAGCCTGTTCTTTGAGTCAAAACTTCCAAAACTGGCCAGAAGCATTTAAGTGGATAGCTGCACAAAATTAATTGTACTCTGGGTAGCCCCTTTCAAGTTCCCAGTATGGTTCTGACTGTCACCATGGATGCCTTTGTCTTAATGATGGTGGGAGATATTATCAAAAGCAAATTGTCCAAGATATATTATCGCAGTCAGAGACCAGTCTGCACATCAGGTTTCTAGAAATGATGGTGATCCTTCTCACTTTTCTTCTTTCTCTAAGGTGTAGTTGCCATCCACACCAACAGTAAGGCTGTGGTTTGGTATTTTAACAAGTAGGGGGGGACATAGTTCTTGCCCCCCTCCTGCCAAGAAACTCTATGAATATAGGAATGGGTTGTGTCTACAGAGTGCCTTCTGGTACTTGGTGATTATACTGGGACAAGCCAGATGACTGTCCTCACCAGCTCAGTCACTGTCTACTGATGCTGCACTCAGAGTCTGTTGGTCAGACTATAACCTGTACTGCTCTGTGAAGTCTTGATGTGACCTGAATAGCCTTTCTGATAATGCTAAATGCAGCCACTTCTTTTCCCATGTTCTTTCCTCAGGCGGATGTCTTCAGGATGTAGTCATGCAGAAATAGATCACTTCATTCAAATACATTTTCCCCACTTCTTCTGATCCTCATGATTATTTGGAAGACCAAACTGAGGAAAGTTCCATATTGGCCCCAATAGGTCTGGTTTCCCCTGCTGTAACATTGTCTTCCAGAGAAGCTTGTATGAGGCCCTTCAGAATCCTCATAACTCGACCACTGGACAAGACACCACCTGTTCCTTCTCTCTCTCAGCTATCTAAATGGATACTTTAGTTATTGATGTCCAGAGACCTTTCTTATCCAGACAGAGTGGTCCAGCTACTCACTTCTGCTCAGAACACAAATACCAGATAATCTTATAAAAGCAGATGGTCACATTTTTCCATATAGGTTCATAGGTAAGTACTAGCAATTTTAAGCCTAGACAATTTGGAGACTGCAGTGTTCTTTCCTACCATATGTTATTATTTTTATTTAATCATTTGTTTCTCTGATCTTGTTGTTTTCTGATCTCTTTGACCCCTTTTTCCTCAACAGTCCTATTGTTTCCCTGTCATAATGTGTGTACTGTTCTGTCCCTGCTAACTTTGCCTTTGAGATATTCCAAGGAAAATGATTTGACATAAAATGGAAGGTCCTGAGTCATGAACCAGAAAAAAATGTATACCTGTTTTGTTTATTTCCATGTTTTCGATAGTGAGTGGGGAAAACTGTAATCTTGAAATAACCCTACCCCTGCCATTTATCAAGCGAAGCACACAGATATGAAGAAATGTGTGAATGAGAAAAATGTTCTACATTTTTCACGCTGACAGGTCTGAGACCGTCTTTGGCTCATTGAAACTATAACAAGCTTTGAGAGAAATGGAATAGTTGCATAACCGCATAATAAATATTTGTGAAGGTGAATTGTTGGTTATGAAAATGTTAAGGGCCTTTTGGTCTATGTTGTGATACCGTGAACCGCTGTATAGAAAATGCATCAAGGTACGGTAAATTCTAACAACAACGTTCATATTGAGCAGGACTTTAATACTTTACGGGACAAACTATATGCTTTCAAATCTAATCAATTAGAAATTGATTACTTAAAAGAATGTGTAAAAGTTGATTGGGTCCCAAAAGGATTGAGATGTTTTAAATTTCCAAATAATGTACAGAAGGGGTCTGCCTACTATAAGAAGTTATGTAGCATTTTTAACCGAGCAGGGATTGAGATGTTAGAGGTTTTGATATCAGAGTATGAAGCGAAGGCTGATACTCTGCTTAAGGAGTTGAATGGTTTAAACAACACAATGGTTAAGGATGTTAATTTCTCTTCAGTAAAACGAAATTATGATAACACTTTTGATGAGGTAGACCAATTTTGTAACAAAGTGTTGAACCGTAAAATACACAAACTTGAAAGAGACCTTAGGGAATACAATGAAGGTTTAGCCTACCCACTTCCAATGAAGACCAGATGGGCTAATCACAACCCCTCGCAGCTGTTTAGTGTCCATAACAATAATGACACTGATACAAATGTTGAGGTACCCAGAAGGAGTGAGAGGTTGGCAGAAAAGGAAAGAAAAAACTCACACCAGGATTTTACATTTCCCCCAGACAAATCAGGGGGGAGAGGGACCAGATTTCCACCGAGGAGATGGAACAAATGATTGTGAATGTTCATTCACAGTTGGACCCAGATTTTCATGTGAATTCAGACAAGTTTCCCAACCTTTCCGAGAAATTCACTGTGATAACTGAGAATAACTTTTCTGTATATAATTTTACGGACATACACATTAGTTAAGAGCACTTTGTTTTGTTTACAAGAGGTATGCACTTTGTACCAGCACGACCATTTAATTTAGAAGCAGAGTTAATAGATCTCAAAATGTTCGTTAGACAGTTGAACTTGTTACTGCATTTTAAAGGACAACCCCATTCTGACACAGCACTCTCAAGAAAGAATACCTTCAACCCTCCAGTACACCCTACCACCAAAGTGTTTGAGGAGTTAGTGGAAAGAGACATGAGGGTCATTAATACCAGAAAACCCGTCATGGCTTCCAACAACCTTGGTTCAAACAAGGCTAATTTAATTAAATTTCTTACCAAGGAGGGCAGTAGGGTGATGAAGCCAGATAAAGAGGGTGGTTTGGTCTTGATGTATAACACGGATTATGACACACACATTCATTGCATGCTACAGGACTCCGAACAATATGACATAGTATCTAGAAATGAGTTACACATAGCATACTCAAAAATAAACTACATGTTGATGGATCATTTGCTGCAAGGTACTTTCAATGAAAAGTTATACAACTATTTATTTGTAGCCAAACCAAGAATCCCAGTGATTTTTGGTATTCCAAAAACCCACAAAGGATTGGACCCATTGCAATTTAGACCAATAGCTTCTGGTAAAGGAGGTATCCTAGAACCTTTAGGCAAATTTATAGATCATGTGCTCAAGGGATTTGTTACATCTTTGAAATACATTTGTAAAGACTCCTGGGACTCCCTTAAAGGCATAGGATTTCAATTGTATCAACCTGACCTTTTGATGGCAACTATTGACATTGTACAATTATTTCCGAGCATACCCCATTCAACGGATTTGAGCTGGTTTAATGAGGTGTTGGCAAACGAGGCTAATCTTGGTGCAAATGTTTCCAACTTACTGGTAGAACTCATGGAAATTGTGTTAAGTAACAATTTCCTTTGTTTCAATGGTGAAATTTATAAACAAAAGATGGGTGGGGCGATGGGTGCTTCTACCTACGCGAACATTGTACTGCACAAATGGGAGCAGACTTTTATATTTGCGACTGCATGGGCGAAGCATATCAAACATTATGTTAGGTACCTGGACTATATATGCCTTTTATGGTGAGGAACAACAGAAGAGTTTTTGAATTTCATTGGTTACATCAACTCTACCACCTCATTTTTGGTTTTCACACATTATGTCAGTGACCAAAGTTTAAATTATTTGGACATTACCCTGTTCAAAGACACTATCTACAACAGGTTTGGTTCAAAGATATTTAGGAAACCAACATATTCCAACTCATGCCTGCACTTTGAGAGCAGCCACCCTTTTTATCAAAAGAAAGGAATTGTTAAAGGACAGCTCATACGTGCATTCAGAATGACCAGTACTACAAAAAATTTTTAGAAGAGGTGAACTTCTTGAAAGAGAGGTTTTACGAAAGAGATTATCCTGTCACATTGGTCAACACTCTGGTCTTAGCAGTATGTACGCATAGGGAAGATAGATATCCACCTTTATTAGGGTCTACCACCACGTTAGTGGATGAGCTGAATACCAACCCCCAAAAGTTTGAGCAAAATGTATACACACACACTTTTTCCAGTAATTCTAGGTTAATAGAGGAAGCAGTACTAAGGTTTTGGCCCGTACTTTCATTACATGAAGGATTAACAGAGATGGTTTCAAAGCAACCCATATTTGTTAGGCGAAGGGACACTAATTTGAAAGAATTGTTTGAAAGCATACAACAGAAACTGTTAACATTAGACGCAAGAAAGGAACATTTAAGTGTGGAATGTGTAAACAGTGCCCAAACATTTTCAATGGTGACACTTTACATATTCCATCAAGGAAATTTATATGTTGGGCAAGTGGGTATTTTAATTGCAATACGAAATATGTTGTTTATTTAGGTTTTTGTTTAAAATGCCAAAGCTTTTATGTAGGGAAAACAGAAACAACATTAAAAAGAAGAATTTATGAACATTTATATGACATCACAAAGAAGAAGGAATCTAATGCTTTTTATAAGCATTCATTGTCCTGTCCCAACATGGAGCTTAGGTTTATTGTTTTAGAGCAGCTTACACCGGATGGTAGAGGGGGTGATTGGGAGAGTAAACTGGAATATAAAGAGCTTATATGGCAACTAAGGTTGGACGCTGCAAAATGGCCAGGGCTTAATGACAACATGAATTTGAGCAGTGTTTTGAAATTAAGAAGAGCCAAATTATAATAATACAACATAAAATTGGTATATTCACATACTTAATACACTCCCAAAGAATTGATTCATACATTTTTTATTATTTTGATTTTTTATATTTATTCATTATTTTTTACTTATTTATTTATTTTTTTTCTTCATACTTATTTAGTATTCATTAGCATTTATTATCTTGATCGCAATATGATTCATTTAATGTTTTATTGTTGTTGAACAATGTTTAGCAAGAAGTTTATGTTTCGAGCCTTTATGTATATGAGAAATATTATGACAAGGCTATTTAACTGGTTTTACATGTAGCCCTTTTAATACCAAGCACTTACAGGTGATATTTTATCAATTAGTTTTTAACTTAATTGATCACATGATTTTTTTTTAGTATTTAAATAGGAGCAGTTGTTACATGGTGTTCATCTTGATAAAGCTCAGTATTGCACTGAGCGAAAGAGCTTGAGGGATTTGTTACTTTGTGGTTTTTATCCAGTAAATTTGTTTGTTGAATTTCACCTACTGGATTTTCATTTACCTTCTTTCTGCTGTGGACTACATTTTTTGGTTTCTTGGCTGTATAGAAAATGCAGCTGATCAGTATTGGCTTAGCCTCAAACTGTAATTTAAAAATTAGTCGTGTATGGTTTTTGAGTGTCTGCAGACTAAGAATTTAAATGATTGCTTTGATTTGTTGACACTCCCTGTCAACAAATTTAAATAAATAAATAAAATAAATTGCTTTTCAGGCAATTTTCTTCCTTAATAAAGTGCAGTAGTTCTGTGAGAGGACAGGATATTCCAGTGTGTGAGTAGCAAGTAGTAATACAAATGCAGGAACAGCACCAGCCGTAGAGGCCAGACAAAACAAATTTGCTGCTCCCCGCCAAATAAAAGTTCTGAGCAGTGGTGTTCTTTTAATAGCTACTAGAAAGGCATTGTACAGCTTGTTGTTCATACAGTGAACCTGTATTGCAAGTTTTCTTGTTTTATACTTCTGGTTACTTTTCAGGAGAGAGGTCAAATGTAGTAGCTCCTATAAAGACCTGCATTTTGCTATTCTGTTATTGGGATCTTTTGCACCATTGCATATTTGTCTTTAAAAATTCAGCATACGGGACAGTTAACATTTTGTTTTGGACAGACTGTATTCATAAATAACTTACATTTATTATTTCAAAGTTAGACATTTTATGTTGTGCTGTAGATGTTAGTGTGTGACATAATTCATTGTATGATTGTCAGATGTAGCCTTCTTCAGCACAGTGACTGTGGGTATCCCATTTAGTATAATTTCTCATTACACTGCTTGCTTGAGCAAGAATTGGCCATACTTGAAATCTTTTTTTTTTAATCTTCTTCTTCTTTCGGCTGCTGCCATTAGGGGTCACCACAGCGGATCATCTGTTTCCATTTCTTCATGTCCTCTGCATCCTGCTCTGTCACACCAACCACCTGCATGTCCTCTCTCACCACATCTATAAACCTTATCTTAGGCCTTCCTCTTTTCCAGTTACCTGGCAGCTTCATCCTTAGCATCCTTTTCCCAATATACTCTGCATCCCTCCTCAGCACATGTCCAAACCAACGTAATCTTGCCTCTCTGGCTTTGTCTCCAAACCTTCCAACCTGGGCCAACCTTCTAATATACTTATTCCTAATCCTGTCCACCCTCATCACACCCAGTGCAAATCTTAACATCTTTAACTCTGCCACATCCAGCTCTGGCTCCTGCCTTTTTGTCAATGCCACTGTCTCCAAACCATATAACATAGCTGGTCTCACTACCCTCTTGTAGACCTTCCCTTTCACTCTTACTGGTACTCATCTGTCACAAATCACTCCTGACACTCTTCTCCACCCACTCCATCCTGCCTGTACTCTCTTCTTCACCTCTCTTCCACACTCACCATTACTCTGAACTGTTGATCCCAAGTATTTAAACTCATCCACCTTCACCACCTCTACTCCCTGCATCCTCATCATTCCTCTATTCTCCCTTTCATTCACACACATATATTCTGTTTTAGTCCTGCTGACCTTCATTCCTCTTCTCTCTAGAGCATATCTCCACCTCTCCAGGGTCTCCTCCACTTGTTCCTTACTGTCACTACAGATCACAATGTCATCTGCAGACATCATAGTCCACGGGGACTCCTGTCTGATCTTGTCTGTCAACCTGTCCATCACCATTGCAAATAAGAAAGGGCTCAGAGCTGATCTTTGATGTAATCCCACCTCCACCTTAAACACATCCATCACTCCCACCGCAGACCTCACCGCTGTCACCCTACCCTCATACATATCCTGTACCACTCTTACATACTTCCCTGACACTCCCGACTTCCTCTTACAATACCACAACTCCTCTCTAGGCACCCTGTCATATGCTTTCTCTAAGTCCAAAAAGACATAATGCAACTCCTTCTGACCTTCTCTGTACTTCTCCATCAACACTCTCAGAGCAAACATCACATCTGTAGTGCTCTTTCCTGGCATGAAACCATACTGATGATCACTAATCATCACCTCCCTTCTTAACCTAGCTTCCACTACTCTTTCCCATAACTTCATGCTGTGACTGATCAATTTAATCCCTCTGTAGTTACTACAGTTCTGCACATCACCCTTATTCTTAAAAAATCAGTAACAAAACACTTTTTCTCCATTCCTCAGGCACCCTCTCACTTTCCAAGATTTCAGTAAACAATCTAGTTAAAAACTCCACTGCCATTTCACCTAAACACCTCCATGCTTCCACAGGTATGTCATCTGGACCAACAGCCTTTCCATTCTTCATCCTCTTCATAGCTGTCCTTACTTCCTCCTTGCTAATCCACTGCACTTCATGATTCCCTATCCGCACATCATCCAGCCTTCTCTCCCTCTCATTCTCTTCATTCATCAGCCCCTCAAAGTACTCTTTCCATCTGCTCAACACACTCTACCCACTTGTGAGTATGTTTCCCTCATTATCCTTTATCACTCTTACCTGCTGCACATCTTTACTAGTTCGGTCCGTCTGTCTAGCCAATCGGTACAGGTCCTTTTCTCCCTCCTTAGTGTCCATCCTTTCATACAACTTGTCATACGCCTTATCCTTCGCCACCTCTCTCTTTGTATGTCGCATTTTTATTTGTGATAACAACTTACTTAAACTAATATACAGGAACAATTTTGTAAAGACCAAGTCAGACTATAATGTTGCTTGAGGTCAGTTGGATGCAAAAGATCACAACATTTATCAGAAACCATAGGGTAAGTTCCTCAAAGGTCTGCCAACTACAATGACTAATTGGTCAACAAACTATGACAAAAAAAATAGTACGAAAGGCATTATTTTTGTTAGGAAAACAGCAGTTGTATGCTACAAAAATTATGCTTGTCTAGCCAGTCAAACGTTAGATATGTGGGACGCCAGGGGTGACAGGATGACACTGAAAGTAGTGTAATCTCTCCCACATTAGTAATATCATATGTCCACCATTTTATAGACACACACACACACACACACACACACACACACACACACACACACACACACACACACACACACACACACACACACACACACACACACACCTTTGCTCTCATTCATGCAAGAATGCAAACACTCACACACACATTCAGAAACATAAACAAATGTACGTGTGCACTTTTCTTTTTTATGTTTATTGTACACTCGCTAAACAGCAAATGCGCTGCTTAACGAGTGTAAAATAACATCTTAATTAATCTCGCTTGTATTCATATGCATGCAGACACACAGTTCTATTTTTTTTAATTTTCTTCCTTTTTATTCTACACTAGCTAAACAGCGCCACTTAGCAAGTGTAAAATAATGATGGCTCCACTGTAATCTCCTTAAATATAAATTCGGGGATTGTTGCTATGGCAATGCAAAATGAGACATGTTATGGTGATAGGAATGCAAATTGAGGGTTTCATTCAGAATGGGAACTGAAAAGAGACTGGGGAAGAGGATGTACAAAATAATTAAAGGACAACAACGGGATTCTGTTATTAAATGCTCAACTTCTCTGTCCTTTTTCTCCCTATTTATTGTCCCCATTAAGAATAGACAACAATACAGCATTTAAAATATTTTAAATCGACTGTTTCTCTCCACTAGAACAGTACCTTACTGTACTGTGGTGGTTTCACTTTCAAAAAACTTTTATCCCACCCTGGAAAAGCTTGCTGCAGTCTCCAATTCATAGATGTCATCAAGGCCACTGAATACAGGTAGTTTTCTGGCCAATTCCCTCCCCAAACTGACATCACCATGACGATCCTAAAAACCCACCCATACTGTGATGTCACAGCTCCCTGGTCCTTCCCCTACCCATACAGAAAGTAAAGGCTAGAACAAGGAAACAGTACATGAGTCAGGTCTCCTGTTGCGAACTGTCACTCACAGCAGGTAACAGGTCAAATTACCCTTAGCACTTTACCAGCTAGGGAAGTTAGGTGTGAAGGAGGATGGGAGATGAGTCATAGTACTACAATTCAGGCTTCACAAAAGACTGCAATTCAGCAATTCCAAAAAGCAGCAGCAGTAAAAAAGCACTTTGAAAGTCTATTCTGTGGCATTTGCACTGTTTGTGTTTTAAATAGTCATTGAATGGCATGAAATGTTACTTAAAACTGACTGAAAGACAGCAGTGTATGCATGTAAAATCAATGTAGTGACAGGAGCTTTAGGATGAAAGAGGCCTATGTGATGTCATTTTTTACAGACGAGCACTGCATTATGGGATACCTAGAGGCAGACTAAACAATCAGAATTACTTCAAGATGCCAGACCCCATGTGGTCAGACTCAGAAATTAAGTATAAAAATATTTTAAAAACTGTAAATAGTCCCAGAGTGGTGTTAAAATGTAGGAAACACCAAACCATGATGAAATAAACATGTTTTTTTTAGTCTGTGGGTTCTGTTCTCCTTTAAAGTAAAACAACACTGTGGGCAGGAATTATGTGACTTTGCTAAAGTGGCTATTACTCTGGTTGACCTAAGTTTGTACCTGAAGTTTAAATGCTGGGTTTTGTATAAAACAGAGAAATGTGGAAATAAAGAAAGAGCACAAATTGAAATATTTGTGGAAGACTTAATTTGCCAAAGTTAAAGGTATACGTGGCCAAACAACTAACATTTAAGATAGGAGATGAGATAACAATGGTGATATATAATCAATCTTCAGGAAAATCTCCAGTAACAGATGGTATTTCTGTGGACGTTTGGAAATTAGGAAGGAAGAAAGAGATAAAGAAGGTGTCATTCACCAATACTCTCTTCAGTGGTTCCACACTCTTTGGACCCGTGGTTAAGGACAAACTAATGGGGTACAAATAGTAAGGGAAGAAGCTGTCTGCCATAGGCGTCAGATTTGAGAACCCTCAATGATCCTTTAATTGAAATTAGAAGGGTTACAAGTCACTGAGGTTTAGAAAATTCCAGGATCAGCAGTTTGATTACTTCTCAGACAAGGACAGCTACATCAAAGAAGACCCCTTCAACGGATGCTGACCATGTGGTCAAGGGAGTGAAGATTTTGTTTTATAGTATTTTAAAAGGAGGGAAAGCACCAACATCTTGGAAGAAACGGTGGTAGCTGTATTATCTAAAGGCATTAAAGACTCATCAGACCCAGCTTCACAGAGATCCATTTCAATTTTAAACCACAATTATACAGTGCGTATGTCTATACTAGCAAAAGGCATGGCAAAGGTGTTACCAAAATTGATAGATATAGATCATTGTGGTTTTGTGGAGGGAAGGTAAACATTTGAAAACCTTAACAGAACAATGATGATCCAGGTGGAAGCAGAATATAAGAAAATACTGCTGTTGTTAGTGGGTCTTGATGCAGACAAAGTATTCGATAGAGTAAGCTGGGATTTTATGAGTAGGCAATGGAAGCCTTTGCATTCTGGGATACAATAATAAGGCTAGCTAGAAGAATCAAAGGAAAGAATTAAAGAGGGAGTGTTCCTTCCGTATAAGCTGTGTTTGAACAGAGGAACTAGGCAGGGATGACTTTTATCTTCTTTGTAAAAAATAAAAGATTCAGAAGTGCATGGATATAATTGGTATTTTAAGAAAATTTGGCTTTATTTACAGATGATATCATGTTGTACCTGGTAAATACAGAAAAGTACATCTCAGTTTTGTGAAACATTTTGATGCAGTTTCAAGTCTTTTCAGGATATAAAATGAATGAAGATAAAACAAAGGCTATAGCCATAAATTATGTGCCAACACATGAATTGGTTAAGCAATGCCTATATTAATGGGAACACGATAAGATGAAGTGTGAATTAGAAAGGTTTCTGTTATGAAGCCAAGGATATGTGGCAGGAGACTAAACAAAAGATAATAGAAAAACTGAGAAATTGGAAACTCTTGTTTATGAATGTGGATAATAAGATACAAGCAGTAAAAATGTTTAGACCTTTTAGTTTTATATACAGGTCAGGCATATTTTTATCAATCAGAAGAGAAGTTGTGGACAATACACCTCAAGCAACATATAGCCCTTCTAAACCCACACCACTAACACCCTCACATAGCAACACTAAACTCTCATATGCGGAGGCCCTTAACAGTAACCTGCCCAAGCAACATGGACCTCTGAAGCTGAAATGCAAACAAACACCAATCTCAACCAAAGTGTCACATAGCTGACAACACCAGTGTGCCACCCAACAACAGCCCCTAAGGCAAGACAATGTACCCAACACTTTAGTCATAGGTGACTCTATATAGTCAGGCACACTGATGTCCCACTCACCAGGCTGAACAAGGAGAAAATTACAGTCAGCTGCCTGTTGGGTGCCAGGATCTGCCACATAATGCATGCACTCAAGTCACTCCACAACAAGGGCACATATGACTCTGTCATTGTCCATGTTGGAGTGAATGACTTGAGATGTACCTCCCTGGACTACATGAAAAGAGACATGGAAGAGGTCTCAGATCATGTGGTCCAGACAGGTATGATCCTAGCCCTGAGTAACATCCTACCTTCGCCCAGAATGATACCACAGTATAAGGACAAAATAATTGACTACAACAATTGTCTTAGCTTCTGGTGTCATTCAAAGGGGATCCAGTATCTGTCTGCCTGGGATGACACGATCAACAGACCACGATGCTTTGCCAGAGATGGTCTGCACCTGTCACCCCAGGGATTCAGGTTACTGGCCAAGGCTCTTGCCACCCCGATAGTGTCTTTTTTAGGCAAAGTTCAAAGGACAAAACCACCTCTGTAACAGGTACAAGCATGGAAAATCTGAAGGTAATGCTACTCAATGCTAGAAGTCTAAACCTTAAAATGCACTCTCTCGAGACACTCCTAAAAATGGAGAACATCGATATCTGTGCAGTAACTGAGACCTGGTTCAAGGCTCCAGAGAGCACCCCTGCAATACCAGGCTACAACTCTTACCACCCTTTTCGGCCACCAAACCAGGACCAAAACACTAAAGGTGGAGGAGTGTCCATATTCACCAAGGATATTCACACCACCAGGCTAGTTGCCCAACACAATGCATTTGAAATTCTCCAGGTGCAACTAACACTAGGTAAGACGGCAATCCAAATTGTAGCTTGCTACAGATCTACCACCATGCCTCAAGATTCTCACTACACCTTTCTAAACATACTGGAAAATATTAAGATACAACCAAACACCCTAATACTGGGTGATTTCAACTACCCTGCCATTAACTGGGAAAACTACTCATGTACCAACACCTTTGCCCAATGGTTCTTGGAATTCACAAATTCCAATGCCGTGGAACAACTAATCCATAGTCCCACCAGGGGCTCCAATATCCTAGACCTGATCATTACCAGTATGGGAAATCAATGCTCCATACCTATGGTCACCCCCTTGTTGGTCAGGTCTGACCATAAGCTAATCACCCTTGACATCCACATCCCTCCCCACCCCCAGTAAGGAAACCTCCGTAAAAAACTTCTCCAAAGCCAACTTCATGCTACTCAAGTCAGAAGTGACAAACTTCATGACACCCATGCAGACGGGAACTGAAAGTTCGACTGCTGAATCCTACACTAAGGCACTGAGCGAGGTCATCCACTCTTGCATGAATTGTGCCATCCCAAATAGAACCAAGATGCTCTCCTCCAAAAAAAGGAAGCCAATCTGGTGGTCCCCTGCCATAAACAAACTATACAACAGAAGTTAGAAACTGTTGCAGAAAAGAGGAAAATCAGTGGATGCAAAAAACTCTTACCAGCCTCAGTAAGAAGCTGAGATCCCTCATAAAATCCTCCAAAGCTAGTTATGAAAACAAATTTGCCAAAGATTCCAAAGACAACCACAAGGCATTCTATAGCTATGTCAAGAATCTAAATGGCAATGCTCAGATCTGCTCTGAGCTACAACAGAATGGCATTAAATATACTGATCCCAAGGATATTGCCAATATCCTGGCAGATCAGTTCAGTGCCAACTTCACCCCCCCACCCCCTAAAGGGCCCATCTCAATACTGAAAGATTGCCAAATTCCTGTAATAATGGCCACACAGGTAAAGAACTGCACTCTCCAAAGCTAAGAATACAGCATCTATGGGAGCACATGACATCCTGGGCTGTGCACTTCATGAACTACAAAATGAACTGGCACCGCACCTAAGTGCCATGTTTAATCATAACCTCACCTCAGGCTTCATGCCCACTGAGTGGCACACAGCTACAGTGATCCCACTCCACAAGGGGGGATCCACCTTGGATCCTGGGAACTACCGCCCCATCAGTCTGATGAGCCTGATCTGCAAGGCCATGGAACGTATTATCATGGAACTTATAAACAAAGACATTGGCAACCTTCAAATACTGGACCCCACCCAGTTTGGGTTTGTGAAGGGCTGATCTTGTCTCCTGAACCTGATTCTTTGAATCAGTCTCCAGAGCTGTGGACCAGGGTAAGGCAGTCCACACAGCCTATCTGGACCTCGCCAAGGCCTTTGACACCATCCCCTACTCTGGAATCATAGATAAACTTACTAAGCTGGGCATTAATCCCTACATCACTCGATGGGTTGCCAACTAGCTTACTGACAGAACCCACACTGTAAAAGTAGCTGACTCCAAATCCAGCTCCAGACCAGTGACAAGTGGAGTACCTCAGGGTTCAGTCCTGGGACCGCTCTTGTTTGGCATCTACTTCTCTGTACAGGCCAACACTAAGGGACCCTGGCTAACAAAGTTCGCAGATGACTGCAAACTGGGAGCCATTATTGAATCCCCAAATGATGTGGATATTCTACAAAAGGGTCTTACAGAAATAGATGCTTGGTGCCAGAGCCATGGGCTTAAGCTCAATGCCAAGAAATGTATAGTTATCCCCTTTGGGAAAAAAACATGTACCCATGAATTACCACATAGGTGGCAGTACACTAAACACCGAAAGTGTGATAAGAGACTTAGGGACACAGGTGGACAGTGGTCTCACCTTCGATGACCACATCACCACAGCAGTCAGGAAATCCTTCTGTGTGGCACACCTCATCACTAAGGGCTTTTCATCCAAAACAAGGAGGACATTGTCCCACTGTACTCGTTCCTCATTAGACCCATTATAGAATACAATGCCCCGTTTGGTATGTACCTCTCAAGGCATCTGCAACAACTGGAAAGGCCGCAGAAATACCTCACTAAAAGAATCACAGGCCTAAAGCAGATGCCCTATGCTGACCATCTAAAAAAACTCCAGCTATACTCTGTCACATATTGTCTACTGAGAGGTGATCTCTGCTTAACATACAAGGCCATGTCAATCCCAGAGTTGTTGGACATGCTACACTTAAAGAAATCCCAATCCCTCAGAGCCACATACTCCAGGGATCTAAACCTTGTCATCACAATGAACAAAACATGCTGGAGGGATAGGTTCCTGACCCAGGGACTCCCCAGACTCTGGAATAGATGCCCATACATGTCAAGCACAGCGGCTCTTTGGCCCCCTTCAAAAGGAACCTTGACGATTGGATGGGAGATAAGAGATTCACCCGGAGATCACATCAGTCACCCTGCTAGACAAGGGTCCAGGGAAGTAAATATTATGGAAAGAAATAGCCAGGGAATTGTTATGGTTAGTCCAAAGAAAAAAGTATATACCAACAACCGCAAAGGAAAGGCTCGGAACAGGCAATAATACAGCAATAAAAGAGCATGATAACTATAATAATTTATCAGAGAAGGTTAAAAAAGATTGAGAAGAGAGTGGAAAAGTAATTTACAAGAGAACAATGGGAAAACATATATATGGCTCCCAAGTATGCAACAAAGTCCAGAAGGTTTGGGGTCTTTGCTTGGAAGTATTTGCATAGGTATTTTTATACCTCAAGCAGACTTCAAAGAATTTTCCCACAGGTAGATATTAAATGTTAAGTGTGATAGTGAAGAAAGAGGTAACTGGGAACATATGTTTTGGGAGTGTAAATGCCTTATTAAGTTTCATTCTGTTGGGTGCCAAGAAAGCAATAACAAGAAAATGGAAATCAAAGTATAACTCAACTGTATTTGAAGTACTGAATATTATAAAAGAAATAAAAGAACTGGAAGAGACATCTTTAGAAAAAGGAAGGAGAACATTACATACAGATAAATGAAAATTGTGGGAACAATACATGCAGAGTAATGTTCAGGAAGAGGAGTGAGGTTGAATGGAAAGCAGGAATTCAGGAATTTATGTAATGTTGGACTGATGAAAGTAACAAAAAAAAGAAACAAAAGATATGTCATGTATAATGTATAGTATATGTAAATTACTACTGAGTGCACCTCAGGGAGTATCTCTGCATACATCTGAGCACTCCCTGAGGTGATATATAAATTGATACACCCCCCCCCAAAAAAATTTAAAAGGTAACCGAAAATTACAGCTTACCTTTTGAACTTTGTTTCCCCACTGTAGTTACTTGAGGTTTTCATGAAAAAAATTGGAGAAAATTATCTTGCTTTGCAACATGAATGTAGTCCTGATCGTTCACAGCAAGCTAATCTTCTGTTAGCATCTTACTTGCACACAGAATACGTTCTGAATGCAGTAGAAGCTTCATTTGTCTGGAGCTTTGTCATTGCAGAATCACTCAGAAAAGATTCTGCAATGACAAAGCTCCAAAAATGAAGTAAAATATGCATATAGCATTAATTTAGACCTGCAGTAGTACTGACAGCAGGACTGTTTGAGTGAGCTATGGGAGGAGATGTAAGTGGTGTACAACCAATCAGATTCTCAGAATCCAATCAGTCACTTGCAAATCACCTCCACACCTTTATCTCAACATTATTTGTTAAAGGGGGATAAATTAGGGGTCCAGTAGCTGTAATCTCACCTTTATATTGATATAACAAATTGATATGGGCCCCTTTCAGCAATTACACACAACTGCAGGAGAAGACAACAGAAAAAATGATGAAGAATAAGATAATTAGCAAGGCACTGCAGAACACCAGCAGTTCAAGAACTGAAAGCAAACAGTATTTATGATGCTCTCTAACCAACTTTGACAGAGTAAACCCCCAGACCTATGGTCAAGTGTGCCACATTGTCTACAAATGAAAAAAACTGCGAGTGACGCAAGTGTTAATCGAGGTTAGTCCACAGTATATCTCTCTTGCTGAGATTTTTTGCAGATTGACCAAGTTTAATGCCCTGGTCAATGTTATGTACTCTGCTCATATATAGCACTTCTTTTCCGGTCATCTTCACTGTTTGGTATTGTGTAATTAACTGTGTCATTTCTCCAGATTGCACATGTATATACCTATTGCTTATTATAGCTCTATGCCATTGTAATTCCCATGCATTATGGCTGTTTTGAATTCTGGTAATGCACAGAATAACTGAAGCTGACCGCCATATTGCATTTGGTGTAAATCAAAATCTGAAGTCAGTTGTAATGGCAGTTTATCTTTATTAAATGTAGCATCATAGGTTGTACTTTTGTGTAAATCTTGTCCAAGTAATGCTAAGCCTCTTCCAAGAAGGTGGTGGTGTGGTTCAAATACCTGGCATTGCTAAACACCTTGATGTTAATAAGTAGTCCGTTACCAAGCATCCTGCCATATCAATTTGAATATAAGGTGTTTCAATCGGCTGAAGAGTATGGCATCAAATACACAGTCATAGTAGAACAGGAGGCTTGTTATCATTTCTTGAGAATCTGCTGTATTTTCTGATTCAAACCTGTCAGCTGTATACACCTGTGGGGTGTGTGTGTGTGTGTGTGTGTGTGTGTGTGTGTGTGTGTGTGTGTGTGTGTGTGTGTGTGTGTGTGTGTGTGTGTGTGTGTGTGTGTGTGTGTGTGTGTGTGTGTCTTTGTCTATATGTCACTGTGTATGGTACAAACTTCGAGTTGCCTGTGCACATGAGTATATCATTCGCTTGAGAAGAATGGTCCATGGAGGTAATGACTTGATGCTAGAAGGCAGCTAACCCCAAAATAGAATACTCACTTCCATCCTCAGTAAGAATGTTATTTTCTCCAAGGATTACTACTGTAATTCCTACTTTTTTAACAATGCTATCAGTGATCAACCACATATTTTAGGCACTATTTCTTGATTTGTCATTTCTGTGGACAGTTCAAAGGAGAGGAATGTATAAGTGAGATGCATGTTATTTATAGGTTCATAGGTAGGTATTAGGCTGTTGGCCGTAGGGCCTGTATAAAACCTAGCCAAAAAGGTACCCTGGCTTTTGCCACCCAGGAAAATTATTTTCCTGTGCTCCTGTCAAGGAGAGCCACAGAGGTGATCCCCGGGGTGAATTTCCTATCTCCCATCCAATCATCAAGATTTTTCTTGAAGAGTGCTAATGAGGAGCTTTGTTTGATATAGATAGGTAGTTTGTTCCAGAGTATGGGAAGTCTCTGGGACAGGAATCAATCCCTCTGGCATATTCTGTTTATTGTGGTGACAAGGTTTAGGTCTCTAGAGTTTGTAGCTCAAAGGGATTGGGATTTATTTAAGTGGAACATGTCCAACAGCTCTGGGTTTGACATAGCTTTGTATGTTAGGCAAAGATTGCCTCTGAGTAGGCGATATGCGACAGAGTAAAGCTGCAGTTTTTTGAGACGGTCTGCGTAGGGCATCTGTTTGAGGCCGGTAATCCTCTTTGTGAGGTATTTCTGCGGCCTTTCCAGTTGTTGTAGATGTCTTTTGAGGTACATACCAAAAGGAGCATTGTACTCTATAATGGGTCTAATGAGTGATGAGTAGAGGGGAACAATGACCTCTTTTTTCCTGGATGAGAAACCTTTTGTGATGAGGTGTGCCACATAGAAAGATTTCCTGACTACTGTGGCAATGTGATTATCAAAGGAGAGACTACTGTCCGCCTGTGTCCCAAGGTCTCTTATCGCACTTTCAGTGTTAAGTAAACTACCACCTATGTGGTAGCTTATGGGTGCAGAGTTTTTACCAAAGGGGATGACAATGCACTTTTTGGCATTGAGCTTGAGGCCATGGCTTTGACACCAGGCATCTGTCTCAGTGAGGTCCTTTTGTAGGATGTCCACATCGTTAGGAGTTTCGATTATGGCTCCTAGTTTGCAGTCATCTGTGAACTTTGTTAGCAAAAGACCTTCTGTTTTAGCCTGTACTTCAGAAAAGTAGATAGCAAACAGGAGAGGACCCATGACTGAACCCTGTGGTACTCCACTTGTCACTGGTGTGAAGTCAGATTTGGAGTCTTCTACTTTCACAGTGTGGGTTCTGTCAGTGAGCCAGTTGGCACCCCTTCTTGTGACATAGGGATTTATACCTAGTTTAGTGAGTTTATCTATAATTCCAGAGTGGGGGATGGTGTCAAAAGCCTTGGCGAGATCTAGATAGGCTGTGTGAAACACCTTACCCTCGTCTATGGCTTTGTGACTGCTTCAAAGAAGTCTATCAGGCTTAAGAGACATGATCTGCCTGTTACAAGCCCGAACTGGGTGGGGTCCAGAGTTTGGAGATTACCAATGTCTTTGTTTATAAGTTCCATGATGTTACATTCCATGGCCTTGCAGACTAACTTTACAGTAGTTCTGGCCGTGATCAACCAGTATTTTTGGGTAACATTTCTTGCTTTGTCATTTGTGTGGACAGTTCAGAGGAGAGGACTGACTAGCTGAGATACATGTTTCCTAACAGGTGATAATGACTCAGTATTACAGCATAACTTCACTTGGAATATAATGCCTGTTTAACAGAATATGTGTAGCAATTATCACCTCTGTCTGAACATGCAGTTGTCAAATGTAAGTCACTATCATATTTGTTGTGTCATTACAATATATGCAGTTATAGTGTATCACTGTGTCATCACTTGTTAGGAAAGAGCCTCACCAGTTGCCAAAGCTACTAGCATTACAAAACATCATAATCACATTGGATAAATATACGTCAGAAATTAATTTGTGTTATTTTAGCCCCATGCCTTTCCAGGGTTAATTACTCCAGTGGCGGCCCTTACCCTGCTTTTTATTTTTATTTGTGTCCTTTCTGAGCCTTCTGTGATTCTCACTGAGGAAAAGTATTTAGGTCAGGCAAGTCATATTAAGTAAGTTTAAAACTATCATGCCTTCCTTCCATTCCTGAAAGGACACATGGAAACAGAAAAAGCAGAGTTAAGGTTTTTTCATTTCACATGTACCCTTTCTGTAGCCCTCCTGTCACTCACCCTTTAGAAAAGGCATTTCAGTCAGGGCAATATATGTTAGATCAGTTTCCATTCTGGTTCCCTAGTTCCATTCCTAAAAGGACACATGCAGGCAGAAAACAACAGAGTAAGCCAGACTGCTACAAGTGAAGGAAGCTGTGAGACAGTGCCAGTCTCAGCAGCCTGAATTGGCAGCCAGCACAGGTATGGGACACTTCAGATGGCCTTCAGTATCACTGCAGCCCCATGACTGTTCTGGGTAAATTAGCAGAGTGGTGGTCCTTACCTGCTTTTTGTCTTTACATATGCCCTTTCTGTAGACCTATCACTCTCATTTCAGGCACACTATTTTGGCCAGGCAAGAATGTATCTCTTTGTAGTGATCTGTACCTACTGTCGTTCTGATAGACTGTGTGAGTCGGTGTTTTACTGGGTGGTAGGTATGTACCTCTACATTGCTGAAACTAATGAAGTTTATCATGTTCAAAAGACTTATAACACTGTGGATAAGAGTGAAGTTTCCAGCTGGCAAAAAGATAACAGCGTAATGCATATTATGAATATATATATCTATATCTATCTATATATATATATATATATATATATATATATATATATATATATATATAGTAAATCATTATTATTACTATAATTATTTTTAATTTTATATATATATATATATATATATATATATATGTGTGTGTGTGTGTGTGTGTGTGTGTGTGTGGGCAGCCGTGGTGGTGCAGCGGTTAGCGTTGCTGCCTCACAGCAAGAGGTTCTCCAGTTTGATCCTCAGCTTGGGTGCCTTCTGTGTGGAGTCTGCATGTCCTCCCCGTGGTCGTGTGGGTTTCCTCCAGGTGCTCCAGTTTCCCCCCACATCCCAAAAACATGCTGTAGGTGGATTGGACACTCTACATTGGCCCTAAGCATGAGTCCATGCGTGTGTGTACTTTCTTTGGAAGGTTGGGCGCTGGGCTGGCAAATCAATACTGTAAAACTCCACTGCCTATCATGAGCGGGCAGGTGATCTGCTGTGGTGACCCCTAACTGGGAATAGCCAAAAGAAGAAGAATATATATGTATGTGTGTATGAGTGTGTGTGTATGCATGTACATATATATATATATATATATATATATATATATATATATATATATATATACATACATATATATACATACATATGTATAGAGTAAATCATTAACGCTGCTAAACATCACCAGTAACCTGCTTTCATTTATCACCTGTGCAGGTGCTTCTTGGTAGTGACAGACTGACATAGTTTCAGGAGCAGGAGAATGATGAGTGAGAGTGTTTTATAGAACTTATTATGTTTCTCATTATTAAGTCCATATTTTTGGGTACGACATACATGATGGATCATTTCAAAGCTGATATTAATCCACAAATCCTGTACACTGATATATAGCCTCTGTTTGTTATAGCTAATAAGATAGTGTCCTTTGTTTAATTGTCAGATTATGAGAAATATATCATATTTCTGTGAATATCTCAGTAAAGGAGCATCACACAATACTGGTTAAGTTATCATTTTAAAGCTGGCATTCACACAAACACGTTAATTACAAATTGTATGGGTCTACATGGTATGTTCACTGACATTTTGTGATTTGTTTTACCAGATATGTAAAAAATATGCATAACATCTGCATTCAGTAGCACACTTCAGATCTTGACTTAGATACATACTATCATAATTTACACCATTTCAAACACTGGTGTCTGCTAAACAAATTTCATATTTACATCAGCAGTCTAGCTATTATGGTTAGACAGTTATGAATATTTTTTTCTGTATGGTGCTGGAAATGAATTCATTGAGAATGACCTCAGGCTACACTTATTTTTCCTATGGTGGAAGTAAGCAGTCAGCATTTTTGAGCTGCTTTAGAGTAAATGAGTTAATATTCTTTGTTTTCCTTTCTGTTAATGTGTGTGTGCCTATGTCTTAAGTGATAATTTCATAAAGGTGTTAAAAGAATTATTCATCTGAGTGTCTTTGTAAAGATCTGTCATACTGTTTAGTTTAACTGTTGTTGTAATGTCCCTCCCAAGTAGAAATCCTATTCTTTGCCCTCTTACCTGTATAACCTCTGCTCATCTCTCTTTCCAGTCTTTTCTGTGATCTCTCTGTACATCCTAATGTCTTCTCTCGCTCTGTTGAATTATATAGTACTATCTTTAATAATTAAACACTATCCCCTACTTGTTTCTTATTTTTCTGCTACCATATCTTTGTCTGACTCTTTCTCGCTCCCTCTTTGCCATATTGGTTGCTTATTGTTTTCGATGGCGACACGGTTATTCTGTTGTCTATACTCCCGTTTCCCTTTTACTCTGCACTTGCTTTGTTCTTGCTGGTCATCTTTGTCCTTATCTCATTCCACTAATCTCTTACCTTATTCACTTTACATGTGATTGCCTTTACCCCTTTCTTTATTGCCTCTATCTTTTGTCCTATATTTAACACCATAACGTCTGTTGTATGCATTCTGCCCATGCTGTTTATCTTTCTGGGGTGTTTTTATCTCCTCACCATCACCCACCTCTTTCTTTAGTCTCCTTTTCTACTAATAGCCAAGATTTGAAGGTAATTCTACACTGAGTTAGTTTTCTGGATTTTATTTATTTTCAGTGTAACATAGATTGTTTTATTTGGGAATCATACTTACTAATGTTGCATGTTTTGGTCTTGCTATGTTCCCACCCCCCCAACTCCACCTTTATACAAGTTACATCCTCCCATATCCAACATCCTATCACAAAATTACATACAAGCACTACATCTCCTAGTCATCATATCAACAACTATCTCAATATTATAATAACCAATCAAATCAGTGCAATTTGCCAATTCTCACTCAAACTGTCTCCCATTATATTGCAGAATACCCTTTATTAAATTCTCATTTCCACAGTTGCTTGATTTCTTTCTTGTTTTTTTAAACAAGAAATATCTTTATTAAATTATCACTTATGACATAAGCAATTATCCATCCATCCAACCTCAACCCCTTTTCCCATTTTGCACATGGGGTCAGGGTGTCACTTCAACAGTGACAATCATCTCGAGTCAAGGTTTACACCGCCAGGTGGCTAGCCCTACTGCGGTATTTCATCCGTATCACTCACTTGCACATGCAATCACACTTACGGCCAATTTAGAGTTTCCAATCCACCTACTGCATGTCTTTGGAATGTGGGAGGAAACCAGAGCACTAGGAGGAAACCCATGCAACTGCATAGAGGACATGTAGACTCTGCACAGAAGGCCCCCAACAATATAGTTATATAAATGAAAACAAACCATATTGACTTACTTTCAGTTGCAAACTTTATACATCACTTATAGTCGATCCAGTCATTGTCAGGCAAACATTACTTAACTTATTTAGTTTCTGCCTTCCATTAAACCTCGTTCTTCGTCAAAAACATTATTGTGTATGTAGTGTTCCTGCAATTCCCATTTTTTTCTATGTAATTTGCACCTACCATTTTTTAAACATCTCATTTCCAGTTGTTTTATCGCTTGTTACTATATTCACTTCTTCTAGTTCAGTTGCTTTAGACTTTGATTTCCATTTTCTAGTAATTGCTTTATTGGCAGCCACTAGAATTAAACTCAGCAAGGCCTTACTATGTGTAAGCATTTTGGGTTCCGTATCACAGCTCAAAATAGTAATTTCATTAGTTACACTGATTTGCTCACCCAGTATTCCTGATAGAGTAGTCTGCAAGGAATTTTTAAAGTCTGCCAGCTCATTACACTTCCAAAAATTATGTTCCCAATTACCTTTTTCTTCCCAATCACACTTCCAGCATTTGCAATCTACCTGATGAAAAATTATTTGGAGTCTGCTTGGGGTATAAAAATAACTATGCAAACACTTCCAAACAAAGATCCTATATCTTCTGTACTTTGTTGCATTTCTGGGAGCCATACATATATGCCCCCATTGTTTCTTTATGAATTGCTTATCCAGCCTCTATTCTCAATCCTTTCTAACCTCCTCTGATTGATTCATATAGTTATCATGCAATATTTTATATGCCCTACTAATTATCCCTTATTTTAACAGCAGCTTCTGTTCTAGATTCTACTAACAACTCTACCTTTGCTGGTCTTTCACTTAGGATCCCCCTATTTCTTTCTCTTTGCCTGTACTCTGATATCAATCCTTGATAGGGAAGGCAAATCTCTAGCCTGCAGAACAAATGAATTCTTGGCCTCTTCCCATTCCGTTATCATTCTCTCTCTAATTATTTGCTCCCAATGCCTTGGTTCCTTTCACAGTTTTCTTTAGAAACATCCAGCCCCCTTTTGCCTATTCTGTGTGCCCCTGATTGCAGTAATCCCTATCGGCAGAATCTCCTTTCTCCATCACCATGTTGGTTTAGTTCTTAGAATATTTTCTGCTACTTTATGAATATAATATTCTGTGCTATTCTCCTCAAAGATCTGCATCCAAAATCCCAGTATTTTCTCGTTTCTTTAGTTTCTCCTCTGTTTCATCATCATCCCTTTCCACTTTGAGTTATAGCTTTCCACTTGAGCTATGTATAGGAGCCTTAACTGGGTCTACTTCAGAAGACTAAAAAAACAAAAGACTGAATCCCAAAAGATTGAAAATTCAAAATACTAAATGATGGAATTTGCCCCTTCTCCACTATTGTGCGATCTTGGAGTTGGTATATATAGTTAGCAATGGTTTTAAGGGGGGTGCAGCCCCCCCATACGAGGGGTGCAGGGGGGCTTGCCCCCTGCATTAAAAATGTGTTCAGTATTTTTAATTTTTAATCTTTTGGGATTCAGTCCTTTGGTTTGTCAGTCTTCTGAAGTAAATCTGCCTTAACTGTGTAGCTCTGAAATACCCCTTCAAACCATGTAATCACAAACCACCTTGTTCTATTGGAAGGAAAAAGTTGTTCCATATGACTATTGCCCTCTTTCCCTCCCAGATAAAATCATTCAACTCTTTCTTAATTGCTACCCACAACTTCTTCCCTGGTTAATAAAAATATGCCTGGCCTATGTATAAAACTAAAGGGACTAAAAACATTTTCACTGCTTATATCTTGTTATCTATATCCATAAAAAACAGATCTTCCACTTTCTCAGTTTTTGTATTATTTTTCTTTAGTCTCTTCCTGCATATCTTTACCTGCCATAACAGAATACTTTTTAACCCATACTCCTAAGTACTTCATTTTATCATGTTCCCATAAATATGGACATTTGTGTGTGGGCACATATTTTACAGCTACTGCCTTTATTTTTTCTTCATTAATTTTGTATCCTGAAAAGATATGAAGCTGTCTCAGAATATAAGGCAACACTGAAATGTCTTTTTTTGGTTTTATCAGACATAAAATAATATCATCTGCAAATAAAGATAAGTTTTCTTGACTACCATACCAATTATATCCTAGAATTTCTGAGTGTATTATTTTATTTGCCAATGGTTCTAAATATAACAGAAATAACAAAGGGGAAAGAGGATGCCCCTGCCCAGTTCCTCTGCTCAAACAGAACTTATTAGACAGGAACCCTCTCACTTTAATTTTTACCTCCAATCCCTCATATATCCCCCTAATCAAACTTATCATTTTATCATGGAATGCAAATGCTTCCATTGCCCTACTCATAAATCCCAGCTTACTCTGTTGAATGCTTTCTTCTGGATCATCATTGTTCTATTAATGTTGTCAAAGGTATGGCTCCCCTCCACAAAATCACATTGATCCATATCTATCAATGTTGGCACCACCTTTGCCACTCTTTTAGCTATTATAGACATAAACACTTTATAATCTTGGTTTAGGATTGAAATGGGACTATATGAAGCTGAATCTGATGGGTCTCTAGCATCTTTAGGTACTGTAGTCACTACGGCTTTCTTCTAGGATGTTGGTGCTTCTCCTCCTCTTAAAATGCTGTTAAACAAAACCATCCAGATCTTTACTTTCTTCCCTCCTAGCTTCCAAACGTCCACAGGAATGCCATACATTGGTGGAGATTTTCCTGTAGATTGGTTATACATCACTATTTTATCTCATCTCCTCCTGTCTTAACTACTAGTGACTGTGCCTCATCTGCTTCTAACCTTGGCATATTTAGTTCTTCCATAAACATTTCCACTTGTTCTTTTTCTTGATTTCCACACTTCTCTGCTTTATATAGATTTTCATAAAATTTCTGAAATGTTTCTAATACCTTAAAAGGATCTATGGTTATCTTCCTTGTTATAAGTTCCCTAAACTTGGTACCAACCCATTCTACTTTCTGTTGCCTGAGCCATTGTGCTAAAAGTTTTTGTGCTCTGGAATTGTTATCAAAAAACAGTTGCCTAACAGCGATCTTTCTAAACCTCCTACATATCATCATTATTATTTATTTAGCACTCTGCAGTTGTGCCTCTTCTTTTTCTGTAAGATTTCCCCTATTCTGCAACAATTTAACTATATTTCTTGTATTTCCACCTTACCTTTAAACACCACTTTAGTTTTATCCAACTCTCTAGCTATATTTTTAGAAGATACCTCTATCTTTTCTAACAACTCCCAAATAATTTCCACTACACTTTCCTTAAATTCCTCTCTTTTTAACAGATAAGTGGGGAAGCACCAGTGTATCATTTTTATTTAATTACCTTGCATTTTTATTTTAGTTATTATTGGCACATGATCTGAAATATTTATTGGATATGTATTAAACTTTCTATTAAATGCACATGATCCTGTGAAATATAATTTCTGCCTAGCCCAGTTTTTGTTCCTTGTGGAATAATATGTAAATGTAATGTAATATGTAATGAACTCCTACTACTAAATTCACATCTTCCATACTAAATATTTTCACAAATTTCTTCAGATATCTGCCCTCTCTTGTTACATTTACCCTTCTAGACCCTCAGACACATCACTATTGCTAATCAAATTCCAGTCCCCACCTATATGTAATATTCCCTGCTGAAAGCAGATTATTTTTCCCATAATTTTCTTAAGATCCAATGAAGCAGTTTTAGGTGGAATGTAAATATATGCCCACATAGTCCTCTTCCCTTGCCAGTTGCCCTTTAGTGCTACAAATCTACCATTATTATTATTTTCCCTCTTCTATCACTATTGGAGTTCCTCTCACAATTAATATAAGTACTTCTCTTTTCCTTTGTCCCAGATATTCCACTGAATAACCATACTGAATTCCTTTCTTTATCAAATTCACATGTTCATTTCTTTCCAAATGTGTCTCATAGCATAGCTATTCACACTGTGCATTTTTAATATGGTTCACTACTCCATTCACATTTAAAGGTGATAAGGAAAGTGCTGTCATTGTGATAATAACTTAGCATTCCCACCTGTTTTATATATAACTATATAACTGTGTGTGTGTGTGTATATATATATATATATATATATATATATATATATATATATATATATATATACACACACACAAACATATATCAGCTTTTTTGTAAAGTGCTACCTTCAGATTTTGTGTTACATGCATACACTACTGTTTGGCAGGTTGATCTTTTATATATTCATTTCTTGTCATATCCAGTTGAACCCATGTCACATCTTACAAGACTTTTTGTTTTAATGAAAACCCTGAAACAAACAAAAAAAACACACCCGGAGAACACCCCCAGAACCTTTTAACTTAATGCTAACACACAAAATTATGTAGATCTTCAAGTAATAAAGTTTAACCCTCCAAATAGGAATAAATATCCAAGATTGACAGCCACACTCACAGGCTTGAGTTAAGCTATAATGCAGGCTATCCATGTTAAGATGCATGTTGCAGCCTGTGCTTTACTTCCACTACACACTGTCTGTTTTTGTCTTGTCTTTATTCTTCTCCCAGATGTAGAAAATAACTTGAATGCTTTCAGAAATCTTTATCTTCTAGTCACTGAAAGAAAGAAAGAAAGAAAGAAAGAAAGAAAGAAAGAAAGAAAGAAAGAAAGTATTCTGTTTTTATTGCCCCATTATCAGATTGTCTCCACAGAAACATGAGCAACAGATACACAGTTGCTTAAGTACGTACATTTCCTAGAACTGAACAAGAAGAAAGAAAGAAGGAAAAAATAGTATATGTAATGTATTATAAAGAATACTGTTAAGAACAAAGTTTAGGGGTACCTGTTTACTTTAGTATCCCTATCACATACAAACATAACTGAAAAAAAAATACTTTATACCATGCAGTATATGTAATATATTATAAAGAATACTGTTAAGAACAAGGTTTTGTTTTACTTAGAGTTAACTATTTACTTCATCTTCCCTTCTCCTTAATGATCTTCTAAACATTAATGACATGAAGTAGAGGATGTGCTTTGGAGTCCCCTACAAGTTTAACAAAGACACAAAAGTCCAGTATTTCCGGATTTTCTTGTTCCATCATATTTCACAAATGTAATTGATGCTTTGTAATCTCACATTCATTTATCAATTTCTAAGTTGCTTTTTTTCTTCCTGTTGATCTCCGTCTCCCAAATCCAGTCTCTGGTTCATTTCCAGAATACTCCTGGTTCTTCTAGACAACTCTTGTGCTTTTTTCTGTCTCTCAAGCTTTTTCCTTTGGAACATTGGAAAAGGTTTCACTAGCATAGTCTATCCATGGGCTTTATTATCGGAAGAATAAGAAGCAGAATCCCAGTATGTTTGATAGTTCACTTTTTCTTGGAAAAACATTTGTTTTTCTTCCTTAGCAGGTTCTACATCAAAAAATTATTTTGACCCTGCAGGGGAAATATTCTGAACATAGCTGGATATAGCAGCTTGAATCTCACACCTACTTCTCAATATTCCCTGATTGCTGGAATACATTTTTTCCTCTTTTGCCTGGTGTACATTGAGTAATCATTTTGTACAGTCTACTGTCTCCCACTTTTAGTACTTTGGCCTTCTGTCAAAACTTTGTCAGAGTCAACTCTTTCTGCTGGTAGGATTGCATCATTACTATTCTAGGTCTGGGCTGCTTTTTCGTGGCCAGGTTTGGAGCATACCCATAATGTGCATTTTCAATTAACAACTCCTGATGTGGACTACCAGTCAAGTTGCTTATTTGACTTTCATAAAATTAATAGTCTGTTCCTTCCAGATTCTGTGGTACACCATACAATCTCAGGTTTTCCCTACTTGCTCTGCCTCCAGTTCTACCATTTTTGAAACAACTGTTCTTGAGCAGTCTCATATTCAGCCAACCATTTCTTCACTTCATACTCTGATTTTTTCAGTTTTATCAACTCATCTGAATATCTGTTTAAAGTGTCTTCCATTTTCTGTCTTCTCTTATTCCATTTGATATACTCCTTCAATGTTTCATTTATTTTAATCAGCTCTGAGCATATTTGACTTATTTTTCCTCTAGATTATTGGGTGTCGTGTCTTGTACCAGAACTGGAGCTTGAACTGCTTTTTGCTGAACTGCTGCTTGATTCTTCTTGGCCAGTGCTTTCTCCTTACCATTCGTGATTATTTTCCTTTCAGGTTCTCTGAATTTCTGTTTTTGCTGGCACCCAGGCTGTGCACTTACTAGCCTGTTACTGAAATTTACCTAAAAAGATAAATTCACTGGCTCTCTTTTTTGAGCTTCTGTTTTCACACTGGGAGAGCTGAAATCAAGCTGTTAGTCAGTGTGCAGGCACCTCAGAAGTCTTCCACAGTTGCTTGTGTTCTTCTGAAAACCAAAGTACTGTTATGCATAACTGTCATCTTAAAAAAATCCACATCAGTGCTAAATCATAATACAGCACTAATGTGCAATCCAGCACATTAGCTGTATCACCTGCATCTGCATCTGGGTAGCTATTTCGTCTTACTACTTTGCAATACTAACTTCTGTGTTGACCTAGAATATGTTTGCCAAACCTTCCACTGATCTACTTATTTTTATCAAAAACTGTCACCGACTCTTCCAGTATCTAAGATGTAGAATGCTATCTATACTAATAGTCACCCCATTTATTTATCCCCTTGCACATACCACTTCCTACCATCACCTACTAACATACCATCCTTACAATTCTCATCCATCACACCCAGAATACATCTTCAGGCATAAAATGTAATAACCTGAAAATAAAAATCTTTTAGAATAAAAATAACCAAATTACATTCATGGGTAACATATCACACCCCTGATATCCTTTTATTCACTAAAAAAAAACAAAAAAAAAAAAACAGGTAAATATTCTATTAAAAATGAGGACATTCTACCACAAGGGCTCAATATCCTAAGGCATCCACTAAATAAAAATAGCTGGAGATGTAGGAATCATGTACCATAGTGCATTACAAATCTAACCACATCTATGTCAGATATTTTCCTTCAACAATATTGAACTTCTACTAGCCTCCTTCAAATTAACACAAAGAAAGCAAAATGTATCACACCCCTATACATACCCCTCAAAATAATCCACAAACTCTTGAAGATATCCTGTCCTGGCCCTTAAAAAGCATTTCTCACAAAACTATTATACTTGGTGATCTAAATATCAACAGGATAAACTCACTGCATGCATCTCCAGTGCACTCACTGAACCTCTGCAACTTTACATAGTTGATAAATAGACCAACCAGATTTAACAAGGCCACAAAAATTTTTGGCTCTAATCCACACAAAATCCAATAGGCAAGTACCCTTCCTGATACCCTATGTTTTCACCACCCCATACAAGCCATTAGACAATGCAGTACTATCCTGTTTCTCCCCACTACGGTCTAGTTTGCAATTTAACAAAATGTAATCCTGAAACTTCCATATCTACCCTACAGGAATGTAACTGACACCCTCTAAAATACCTTCCTCTACACAAAGCTTCCTATCCAGTCTGAATGCACAAACCACATTTAGAAGAAAAAGAGTAAAGCTGCATCCAACCGCTTGGCTTTCTATGTCAAAAAAGCATCTACTAAAAAAATAAACAGTGGCAGGCCAATAAACCCCCCTACAACTATCAAAACTACAGAAATCTAGATCATAAACTCAATACTTTAGTAAACAATGACTAAAATATCCTAATTTAGTCTATACAATAAACAACTAAACATCCCAAAGAGTTTCTGGGAATCCATTAACAAACTCCTAAAATAAGGAAAATCTATAGCCCAACCTGATTCCACAGGTCAGTAACAAGAAAGTAGCAGCCAACTTTAATTTCCTCTTAGGTTGATAGGTGTTTATTATGCTAACAGCCGCAAGGGCCTTTTTAAGCCTAGCCATACGTCCTGAATCTCTGAAAAGTTCTAATACCCTTAATAAGTGAAGCAGGGGCTTGGGAGATGAAACATTTACAGGTTGCCTGTATCCATTAGAGACATAGGTGCCAAACCCGGGATGAATTTCCTGTTCCCCATCCAGTTGTTCAGGTTGCACTTGAATTGGGTTAGGGAGGAACTCTGTTTCACATGGATGGGGAGCCTGTTCCAGAGATGGGATAATCTCTGGGATACATACCTGTCTCTCCAGCAGGTCCTATTTATATCACAGGCAAGGTTTAAGTCTTTAGAATGGGTAATTCTGGTGTTGTTTGTTTTGCAGATATGCAGGAGGTACTTCAGAGTGAGATCTGACAATGCCCTGTATGTCAGGCATCAATCTCTACTCAAAAGCATGTAGGAGACAGAATACAGGGATAGAGCCTTGAGGTGGTCTACATAGGGTATTTTACTTAAGCCCTGTGGATGTTCCAGTTGTTGGTTATGCCTGGTTAGGTACATATACTGAATACCTAGGAACAATGACTTCCTTGGATTTAGATGCCATACCTTTGTTTGTAAGTTGCACAACATAGAATGATTTCCTCACCACTGTAGACGTGATGGTCAAAGGCTAGATTACTATCCATGTGTGTCCCTAAATCCCTGACTACTGGGTCATCTCTAAGGGGTGTATTGTCACTAGGATAGTTACCAGGGGTGGATGACTTCCTGAAGGATACTATTATACATTTATTGGCATTTAGTTTTAATCCATGGCTCTGACACCAGTTGTTTGTTGGTATCAGCCCCTCCTGTAGAGCATTTGTGTCAATGTAGGATTCAATGACAGCTCCTAATTTGCAATTATCTGCAGATTTAGTCAGCCAGAGACTACTGACATTGGCCTTGACTTCAGAGAAGTAAATGCCAAAAAGGAGCGGTCCAAGGACTGATCCCTGAGGGACTTCACTTGCGACTGGCCTCTATGTAGAGGTGGACTTTCCAGTTCTAACTTCCTGGGTCCTGTCTGTGAGCCAGTTAGCTATCTACCAGGTGACATACGAGTTTGTACCTAATCTCCTGAGTTTGTCAACAATTTCCAAGTGGGGTATTGTGTCAAATGCTTTGGCCAGGTCAAGGTAGGCATTGTGAACCATTTTGCCCTCATTCATTGCTTTGGTGACCTTCTCAAAGAAGTCTAGCAAGTTGAGTAGGCATGATCTGTCCTTGACAAAACCAAACTGGGTTGGGTCCAGTGTCTGGAGGTTTACTATATCACTAGTGATCATTTCCATTATAATTCTTTCCATGGCTTTACATATAAGACTAGTGAAAACCAAAAAAATACCAAACCGCTGTAAAAAACCAAACAGTCACGGACTCCTTGTACCAGCAACCAGACAGAGTCGTTATCTGAACGCAAATTTATTTTACTTTACAAGCATTTTCGCCACTGAATAACGTGGCTTCCTCAGAGAAAATCGTTAACAATAAAAACTTTTGCACGCTCTTTTTATAAAATTCTAAAAGGAAGTGACATCACATAAATTAAAAACACATTGTGTTCACTTTCATTAAATTAATATAGTATAACAATACCAAATTTGTATAAAACAGATGCTATCATACCACAAAACAAATTCAAAACACAGTAAATAAAGTTATATAATCATATAATGTTAATGGTTCTAACTGATTCAACTATAAAATAACAAACCAGTTCCATAGCTCTCCTTTCTAAGCGATCTTTTTATTATTTATTTTATATCTATCGCTATTAAAGAAACTGTTTGGTTGAATCAAGGACCCTCAACAAAAGTGTTGTATATTAAAATATTAATAATATATGGTCCTATGCTAAATGGGCATTGGCTTACAAAGAACCAAATGCTCATTAGCATTCATTAAATAACCAAAATCAATCACATAATACACAAAATTGTCCCTAGTTAACATTACATGACAACTAAGTGCGCCATGGTATATAAGCCACGGTATCCTACCTCAAGTAACTCCTCATTTTCAATGCTGCAAAAATGTTGCAGTTTTCATTGAGACCCGGGTAGCAAAAAGCATCCGTTCTCAATTGCCACTCCAACTCACATATTTCCAAAAGTAACGGTATAGGTCCCCCACGAATATTGGTTTTTACTTGGTCAATAGCCATAAATGAGAAACAATGGCCTGGGAAATTATCTATGTGTTTTGCTAGAGCATTGACATCATTGCTCTTCTTAATGGCATACATATGCTCGTAGACACGATCACGTAGTCTACGATCGGTCTTCCCTATGTAAAAGGAAGGGCAACACTCACAAAAGGCCACATATACAATAGATCTACTCTCACAATTAAGTGGAAATTGAATAGTATACTTCTTATCCCTTATTATGTAAGTCTGACCCGTTCTCACTTTATGGCACCAATTGCAAAAGCCACATGGGTACATACCAGTTCGTCTATTAAAACCTTTACTGGAAAAATCCCTTTGTAAAAGTTCTTTAAGATTGTTATTCCTTTTGAAAACAAAATTGGGAACAAGTCCCAATTTCTCTGTTAATCCTGGGCTACTCAAAATAAATTGCCAGTTCTTCCGTATTATTGATATTATAGCCCTAGAATTAAGGCTGTAAGTGTTGACGTAACTTACTAAAAAATCACATCCATTACCGTTACTAATATTGTCACATGGTAAATCAATATTACCAATAGGTAGTACTGGCGCCCCAAGAGTAATAGAGTCCGATCTTAATTGGCCTTGGGAGAGAATGGGTTTATAAAAACCACTCGTCCTCTTTGCTACAACCTCAGAAGTTCATCAACCAGGTATTTCGGGTAACCCCTATTAAGGAACATGTTGCCCAGCAAATCACACTCACTCTGAAAATCAACTAAATTACCTAAATTACTGCACATTCTCCCTGCTCTGACCAACTTCCCCTTCACAATAGATCTCTTTTGTTTAAGGGGATGATGGCTCGAGAAATGCAGGAAAGAATTGCAGTATGTCGGTTTTCTGTATACACTTGATGTGTAAGTGTTTGTACTGGCATCCTTCCTTAATTTCACATCCAGATAGTCTATGTTGGATGCCGAGAACTTAAACGTGAATTTCAAAAATTCCATTGTACCGTTTAGTGAGTGGACAAATTGACTAGCTTCAGTGCTTTTCTCTGAGGAAGCCACGTTATTCAGTGGCGAAAACGCTTGTAAAGTAAAATAAATTTGCGTTCAGATAACGACTCTGTCTGGTTGCTGGTACAAGGAGTCCATGACTGTTTGATATAAGACTAGTGAGACTTATGGGTCTGTAGTTTCCAGGGTCTGTAGATGGCCCACCTTTGTGCAGTGGGATGACTGCTGCTGTTCTCCATTCATGAGACATGAAGCCTCTTTGGAGGCTATAGTTAAATAGCAATTCCAGAAGCCCTGATAGGTTATGTTTCATGCTATTTAGAAGGCATCCTGGGATATTGTCTGGGTCCATTGATGCAGTGTTCTTGGCCTTAGAGAGATCAATAAGGATCTGTTCCTTAGTGATAGCAGGGGGAGTTATATTTGATGGTATTTCCTGAGGGAAGGTTGAGGGGGAGAGATGGGTAAAGTTGGAGTTGAATTTATCAGCCAGTAGGTTTGCTATATCTTCTGGCTCAGTATAGGTGGCTACATTTAGAATGAGTTCTGCACACAACTGTGTATTGCCTTTGAGGTTGTGGACATTGCTAAAGAATGCCTTGTAGTTGTCCTTGGCCTGGGAGGTTGAATTCACCTCAAATTTGGCTTTGGTAGACTTGATTTGTCCTCTGAGATGTTTGTTTAGTTTGGTGAGAGTGCTTTTATCCTGCTGGGTGCTGCACCTCCTAATTTTTGTCATTATTTTCTTCCTTCTATTATACAGCCTATTGATTAAAGCAGTTTATCACTGGTCAAAAACTTATCTGTAAACACCATTCCCATTGCCCACTTAAACCTGGAAATCATCCTGTCTTCACCCTTAACTAAGTTCCCACAATAACAATTAAAAAACTGCTGTAGAGACTAAAGCCAATGACTAGCAGCCGACAATATTCCTGCAGCATACATCAAGCTATCAGCAGATGCATTAGCCTATCCAGTCTGCATACTCATTAACAGATCCTTACAGAATTGTAAAAAGGGGAAGACTCTAAGTATGGCATGGATAGTTTACAAAAAAAGCATATGACAGCATCCTACATTCATGGATAAAGGAGTACTTACTGATGTATAAGATACATGCTACATTGATTGGTTACATTACAATGACTATGAAACAATGGTAAACCACTTTGCAGGTAAGCCATGACAAAGGACAAATGATTATCCCAGGGATAAAAATTCAAAAGGGGTATTCCAGGTTGACGTTTGCCCTTTACTTTGTGCACTTAACAGATTAGGTCATGTTTACAATTTGTCTCCTAGATAACAAGTGTAAAGACTTTTCATCTTTTTTTTGTGGATGATTTAAATCTGTATAGTTTATCAGATGAGGAGTTGAAAGCACAACTGGAAGTGGTTAAAACTTTCTGAGATGATATAAGAATGTCATTTGTTCTTGATAAATGTGCAAAAGCAACATTTAAAGCAGGAAAGCTGCAGTACCAAGAAAATATCAGTCTGGGACAAGAATGTGATATAAAGAAACCCGAGCAGGAAGGAGTGTATAAATATTTGGGACTTGAAGGATTGACCATAAAACATGAACAAATGCAAATAAACTCAGTAAAGAATATTTTAGAAGACGAAAATTTATACTGAAAACAGCCCTGTCATCTAGGAACAAAGTCCAAGCTATAAACCAATTTGCTCTTCCTGTTCTAACTAACAGTTTTGGGGTGATTGTTTGGCCCCAAAAGGTTTTCGATCAGTTGAACAGGAAGACAAGAAAAATGCTTCATACTTATCAAATGATATAAAAAAAATTAGTGTATACCAAAATTATATATCAACTCCTCGGAACTGATTACATGTATAAATTTGCAATCATAGGACTGTATACATATCTGCTGACCTCATCAAATACAAACATAGTGAAAGTTTTGAAACATGAGGAGAACAAATCTAAGATGACTTCCCTGTTTAGTTTAGCAGAAGCATATCGGTGTCAAGTAGGAACAGAAACCAAACTAGAAGTAGACAAAAATCAGGCAGCAACTGATTGTGTCAAAAAAACAAAAGAAAGAATATAGGGAGAGGGTCAGATGAGAAGTTAAGAAGGGTGGAAAAGGGATAAATATAGTTGCAAGTATAGAAATCTCCTGGAACAATCTGATGTCGATCAGGATCTGATGCAGGAATGCTTAAGGAGAGGTGAATTTAAATCAGAAGATGAAAGGTTGATATTAACGGCCCAGGATAGTGGACTACATACACGTTGGCTTGCAAAGTCTATTGAACACGTGGGAAAAGCAGACAAATGCAGGTTGTAAAACAGAAGAGGAAACAGTTGAACATCTTGTTGCTGGGTGTAATATACTAATGGCAGAGGGCCTACACTCTAAAATTCATAATAATATGGGAAGACGAATTGTGGATTGTGCAAACATTACAATAAAAGTAGCTGAGAAGCCTTAGAAACATGGACCACAAAGCATTATAGAAAATGATGGTTTATATCAGATGGGATCACCCATTACCAACAGTTCAAAAATAGATGTAAGAAAATCAGATATAGTAGTCCTTGAAAAGTAAACAAAAGTAACATTGATCACTGAAATTTCTGCATTTAGTGACTATAGTGTCTTACATACAGAGAGACACAAAGTCAGAAAATACCAGGATCTACAGGCAGAAATTAGTGCAATGTGGAAGAAGAAAACCCAGACAGTTCCAATAGTAGTAGGAGCAATGGGTTTCATAAAAAAGAATTTACAATCATATTTAGATATGTAGCTCTGTATGAATTGCAGAAGGAGTCAGTTGTGGGCACATTGTGGGTGCTTTAAAGAGCACTTTTGGCTAATATCAAAGATTGAAACAATACTAATTTCACAAAATTTTATCATACTTTGACTTAGGAATGGGTCCATTCCTGTCATGGAATTAGAAACCCAAAAGACTTGGAGAAATTAAACAGAGAGAAAATGATGTTCCTAAAATATTGAAACAGACTTTTATTGTACCACTACACAAGGGGGACACCTCAACTGAATCAACTAATTGCAGACCTATATTCTCCACCCCCCCCACAAACAAAAGTACTGGAGTGATGTGTCCATTCTCAGCTATACAAGTACCACCTTGAAAATAATGAAGTGGCCTCTAGGTGGCATGGTTCATGGCCAAACCGTATTGCAACAGCTGCTTTTACTCTCCTTTCTTAACACTATTAACTCACATTGTGACAGTAACTAACTACTCTCAACAACCTTCCTGGATCTTCCTAAAGCTCTTAACACAGTCTCCCACCCCATACTGCTTCAAGTCCACAAAGATCTCCACCTGTCTGATGACACCACTCTGTAGTTCAAAAGCTACTTTGGTGACATTAGCCAATGTGTCAGAATGCAAACTGCATTCTCAACCTTTCCCCCTGTGAAGATAGATGTACCTCAGGGATCTATATTTGGACCTTTATTATTTAATACACTCACTAATACCTTGTACAGTGCATCAGGCCCCCATACCATCCCTCAGGATGCTGATGATTCTATACTTACTTAGTCAACTGTTTCCTTAAAGGAGCTTCAATCAGTCATTCATACTCTTCTATTGAGCACTGGCTGCAACAATCTAAGCTCATATTCGTTGATACAAGACTTATGCTTTTCCTGTCCCAAATCTCATTTCCTAACCTATCTAATTTTGCTGTACTACCCTCTCAGAATATAATAACAGGCATAGCCTAAAATGACAATTTATTAGGTGTCACCATTAACAATAATCTTCGGTTTGATGTATATATCAGTAACAGCATTAAAAAACACACCAAAAACTAGAGGCCTCTACAAAGTCAAATATTATCTGACTGAACATTCTGGGCTGCCATAGCCTACCTACTAGTCTACTTTATGAACCTCCAATATCCAGCAATCTGCACTTCACTCAGCTATACAGATTGGAGCAATGCTATTACAAAACAGTAAAATTTACAACTGACCGCCCCAGTAGGACACCATTGCACTGCAGTCAAAAAACTGAATTGGATGGAGTTTCCCAATTACCTCAGTAGTTCTCAACTAAAAATCACACAGTTTTTTTCTCTACCAACACAAAAAAATGGCCAGTCTTAGCATCACTGCTCAACTGGTACTTTCCCACCAGATAGCGATCTTCCCAAGGCAAATACCTTGCTCGTCAACACAAGTCACAGAGATAAATTAGAAAACGTCTGCCTTCCAAAACGTCCTGCAGAACTGACTGGATACTTTGCAGAAAAGGGTTGAAGGTTGCATCCTTTTACTGTACAGAAAGCAAGAAAGCCAGCTATGACACAGAAGTTGTGCTGAATATGTGGGTTTAGTCATTTTTTCAATATGATTTATACATGTAGTCTTTGTTAGGGTACCAAAGTTTGGAATTCAGTAGCTTTGTTACAAATCTCTTTAGCATTTGTCTAAATTATTTTCAGGCCTTTTTTTCAGTGCTGATGTTTTTATAGGCCCTGGTTAGTTGAGTTGTTACATTGTTGGTCTTGAGTTAGTATCTAAGCCTCCTAAGCAAAGGTATAGCATTTTGGTTGGAAGGCCTTGAATACTTATTTAGATGGGTCAGATGGATGTTATAATACATGTAAATGAAGAGATCTGTTTATTTCCAGTGTGGAAGAAGGAGAAGGGGAAGGACTTGTAGTTTTTTTGAGTAGAAAGCTGGTATTTAGATTATGTATTGATAGACTGGATAAGAAGATTTAGATTTTGATGAATGGTTGTTGTTGTTTGTCTTTTGGCTTTTCCCAGTAAGGGGTTGCCACAGCGGAACTCCGGTCTGCTAATGATTGGCAGTAGATTTTTACGAAATGCCGAGGTGCCAGCTCGACACCCAATCTTCAACGAAGGCATGCCCATTTACACACGCATGTCTTCCGAACGCTACCCAACCGTGGGGAGGACATGCAGACTCCACACAGAAGGCACTCCCAAGCCCAGCCAAGAATCGAATGGGAGAACCTCTTGCTGTGAGGTAACAACGCTACCGCCGTACCACCGCGGCATTAGCTTTTGATGAATGGTACAGTGTGAAAATACAATGCCTATTAGATGCATATAAAGACTTCTGCTACATGTTGCATGATTTGGAGAAGTGTTTTTCTGCAACTTCTGTAGTTATTTGTTATGTGTGGATATTTAGTTCTTTATATTTTAATATATAGTCAGGGCTATGGCATTCCATGATTTTAAATGTGATGGGTTATGTGAGGAGTGGTGGGTGTTACTGCAGTAGTATACAAGTAGATAATAGTGGGGTTCCTGTGGATGGGAGGGGGACTAAATAATGCTAGCAAATGCAGTTAGGTGTTGGCTGTTGAGAACTACATCATTCACAGTGATGAAAGGTTTGAATCAATGTCACAGAAACACATTAGGAATCTTCTGTCTTCTAGAAAGTCCTATAGAACTGACCGGATACTTTTCAGAAAAGGGTTGAAGGTTGCATTCCTTTCTGTACAGAAAGCAAGAAAACCTATTTATTCCTAAACAGCATATTTATGGTGGACTTTTTAAGACTGATTTTTCTAATTGTATCAGGGCTGCAGCTTAGGTTAGGTACTAAGTTGTGTGGTTCTTGTCTTGCTAGTGGAGGTGAACTGCCAATAACTATATTGTTTATAAGGATCTGCATACCTATGTGGGCTTGTCAAGTTGCACAATCATGTGCCATTTCACAACCATAGTTGCTAGCTTTCTTACACAAGTCCTTAGTGAGGTGTCCAGCAAGGGTTAGAATATTATGTTCATGCATATATTGATGCAGTAGATCATCTACAGAAACTAGCTTGATTTTAGTTATGATCTGAGTGAATTATTATGGTGGCATCCTAGGTTGCCTTAAACAGAGGTGACTGCACACCAGTGTGGGACACCCAAAGTATAAGGAATGTGTCTCACAGTAAAGAGGATGTTTCTCAATATGATTAGATTTTGGTAAGTTTCCAGTTAAGCAATGCACAGAGGGGCTCTGCTGCATAGTTACCTGGGAAGGAAAAGGAAAAATAATTAAAAAGTCACAACTCTATAAGTTACCATAGCTTACTAAGTCACAACTCTATAAGTTACCATAGCTTACTAAGTCACAACTCTATAAGTTACCATAGCTTATTCAAAGGTTGTTGATCTTGAGTAAGCAATCAGTTTTGGAGATAATAGTAGACCACCTTCTTTAGCTCCCAGTTGTGCTACAGTAGTACTGGTAAAAGTAAAAACAGATAGGTGCAAACAAATCACAGCACTATAGGAGCTGTACACACATTCTGGTAAAAGAAAATCCAGTTAGATAATAAAATTCTAATACTGGAGCAGTTACAGAAGTTCATTACATCAAGAGATGGCATAACCTAGATAGTGGTTACAGTCTGCATCTATTTAGAAAAAAACAAGACTGACATTCCTACAAGCACCAGGAAAAAGGATACCCTCATGGGGTGACAGAGAAAATGCTATCATGTTTGTGCTGATGATCCATAAAAATTGTCAAAAGAGAAGGCCTTAACGCTGTGCATCAATGTTGCATGGTAGTTTAGTACAGTAAAACACAGACACAAGTCTGTGATATGTGCTACAATATCACTAAGAGACCCATTATAACAAGAGGCACAGTGCTACTGCACAGAAGAAAGATACTAGCAGTCTTCCTTAAGACAGCTTTCTAATAAGCAGCATTGCTCAGATAAGTACAGTATATGGGTAAGCAATCAGTTGTGCAAAACAAATTACAAACCTAAACAGCGAGATGAAGGCCATGATAATCAAATCTACAGAACATTACAGAACAAACAAATAAACTCTATGTGGTGACAATTATGGATTTAGATACATGGAGTACAATTAGACTAAAGCTTTATTGGCCTTGAACAGGGTGGATTGGCATTATTTAATTTGAAGGGGTATTTCAAAGCTACATTAAGGCTCCTATACATGGCACAAGCAGAAAACTATAATTCAAAATGGAAAGGGATGGTGATGAAACAGGGGGGAGCTCAATAAACAAAGCGAGACTGGGATTTTGGATGCAGGCCTTTAAGGAGAATAATAATAATCATACAGAATATTATTTCTATAAAGTAGCAGAAAGTATTCTAAGTACTAAGCCAAGACAGGAATGGAGAAGGGAGATTCTGCTGATAGGAATGACTGCAATTAGGGATATAGACAATAGGCAAGAGGGGGCTGCATTTTATTGGAGAAAACTTACAAAGGAACTAAGGTACTGGAAACAAATAACTAGAGAGGGAAAGATGATAAATTGGGAAGACGCTAAGAATTTATTTGGACTGCAGTTTAGAGATTGCCTTTCCTATCAAGGATTGATATTAGAGTATAGGCAAAGAGAAAGAAATGGGGGGGGGGGTCCTAAACAAAAGACCAGCACTGATAGAGTTTTTAGTAGAATCTAGAACAGAAGCAGCCATTAAAAAAGGAATAATTAGTAGAGCATATAAAATATTGCATGATAACTATAATAATCAATCAGAGGAGGTTAGAAAGGATTGAGAGGAGAGACTGGATGAGCAATTTGCAAAGAAACAATGGGAAGATATATGTATGTCTCCCAAATATGAAACAAAATCTAGAAGATTTAGGATTTTTGCTAGGAAATGTTTATATAGATATTTTTATAATCTAAGTAGACTCCCGAGAATTTTTCATCAGGTAGACAGCAAATGTTGGAGGTGTGACGGGGAAGAAATAGGTAATTGGGAACATATTTTCTGGGAGTGCGCTGAGCTGGCAGACTTTAAGGATTCCTTGCAGCAGTGGTCTCCAACCTTTTTTTGCACCAAGAACCAGTTTCATGTAAGACAATCTTCTATGGACCGGCCATCACACGCACATAATAAAGTGCATAATATTTATTTATTGATTTATTTGGCATTTGTTTACCGGGGAGGCCAGACTGGACTAGAAGTCCATTTTCAGCTGAAACCTGAGGAGAAAAGCTCCAAAGTACAATAAAAACATAATTGGCAATAATTACCAGAAAAAAGTGTACATCTTAACAGCATAACATTTATCTACTATGGCCGAGAGGTACGTAAACCTAATGGCAACCTTATTGACTTTCTACGTTTGTAAGAAGTTGGGAGGTTGCCATAATGGTTAAAGTGCTTACCTTACAAGCACAAGGTGCAAGGTTTGATCCTCACATGGGGTAATTGGCTAGGCTTAAAATGGCCCACATGGGCAGTTAGCCTAGTACTAATCTGTGAACAACAGCAGTATTTAAAGTATGTCCCTATTATTTGACACTGTCCAGCATACATCTCAAATGTACAGAATTTTGCCTCATATTTTTGGTTTGTTTCCTCATAAAATTGTTGTTTTCTGGCAAATCACTGGCAGATCATTGAGGTTTGAAGTCAGAAAATAATGACAGACAGTTGACCTCATACCCTTCAGAAAATACATGCTAATGCAAAACCTGTATTTCAATCTACTTTCTAAGTTTGTAAGAGCAGTACTTAAAAGTGTCCCTATTTTTGGGCGTTTGTCTCCCCCCCTTTATTTTTGGCTTTGTGCAGATTTCTTGCTCTAAAGAGGTTGACAGGTATGCTGGCCAGATTTATTGTGTGAGAGGTTGAGTGGTATAGTCGAGAGGAATGCAAAACCTCATTGCTGCTGCTGCTGCTGCCAGGGTCACTCTCTCTCTTTCTCTCTCTCTCTCTCTTACACACACACACACACACACACACACACACTCACAGTATCAATGCTTTCATGCATGCATTCACTCATACACACAGAGAGAAACACATACAACATACACGCACACTTTTCTCCTTTGCTCGATCGATCTCTCTGTCTTACTCACATACATGCATACACTTACAAACATGCTTTATTTTAATTTTATTTTTCTTTTTTTATTTCACACTCGCTAACAGAAAAAGTGCTGCTTAGTGAATGTAAAATAATGGCTTGCTCACTCTCAGTTTCACTGACATGCACACATACACACAGATACACAGTCTCTTTTGCTTTCATGCATGCATTCACTCACACATGCAGACAGAAACATAAACACACACATGAACTCTTGTACTTTCATGGACGCATTCATTCACACATGTAGATAGAAACATACACACACACACACACACACACACACACACACACACACACACACACACACACACACACACACACACACTTTTTTCCGTTTCCTTGACTTTTATTTTACACTCGCTAAACAGCAAAAGTGCTGCTTAGCGAGTGTAAAATAATGGCTCGATTGATCTTACTGCTCACTCTCTCATACACACACAGTCTCTTGTTCTTTCACACGCACACACACATTCTGCTTTCATGCACGCATTCACTCACACATGCAGACAGACACATAAATACACTCATACACATAAATACACACAATCACTTTTTGTTTCACTCCGTGCCTAGTGGCCCGGTAACAAATTATCTGCGGCCCGGTATTGGTCTGCAGCCCGGTGGTTGGGGACTGCTGCCTTGCGGGATGCACTATCGGAGATGATTTTTATGTGGTATGCTACAGAATTGGAATTGCCTAGACAGGGTAAGGCCTTGCTGTGTCTATTTATGGTGGCTGCCAAAAAAGAAATGACTAGAAAATCAAAATCAAAATTTAAACTAACAATACTAGAAGTGGTGAATGTAGTAACAGAATAAAACAGCTGGAGTTGAGATCTCTAGAAAAGGGTAGGAGCAAACTACATAGGAAAAACAGGAATTGTGGGAACAATACATACAAGGGAGAAATTAGGTTTAAAAGAAGGTAGGACTCAATGAACTATGTAATGTTTGACTGAAAATGATTGGGTAGATTATAAGTGATGTATAATGTTTGCAAATGGGAGTGTGTCAGTATGGTTTGTGATGTAAAATGCTTGCAACTAGGATTTTTTTCATTTATATAAATATATGATTGCTATGTCATAAGTGATGGTTTAATAAAGATATTTCTTGTTTAAAAAAAGCAGGAATTTAATCATTTATGTAATGTTGCTTAGGTTATATGATATATAGCAATATATGTGAAGTCTAATGCATTTATTTATTTATTTATTAAATGTAAATAAATAAAACAAATAAGGACATTTGTAGCAAGTAGTTGTTACTAGTTTAGCCAGGGTGGTAAGATTGAGGTCCATTTTGTAGTATGACCAGCTGAGTCTGACACATTTACATTAAAATCAGATTATTTAGGGTCAAAAGCCAGTCAGATGGTGTTTAGATACAGGATACTCTAAGGTGTAATTGTATGGTGTGAAGGAGGCAACTGTAAAAGCACAGGGGCAGCCTGCATATATTGTGCATAATCAGTATAGGCCTGCATATTTGGGTGCCGACAACTAAGAACTGCATGTCAGATGTTTCTGATCATTTTTTGTGTAATATGTTTTGTAACTTATACGAAAGGCTCTAAACAATGTCATGGAGTTCATTTAGGAAGCCTCTGCCTTTCACATATTCTACAGAATTGACTAGTACTTTGCAGGAAATGGTAGAAGGCTACATCCTTGCTCTACATACGAAGGTAGAAAGTCTGTCTATGCATAAGCAGTGAATTTATGTTGTCTGATGTTATAGTTGTAAAAAGTCTCCTACTTTGGTTAAGCAGTAATATCAATAAAATTTAGGATTACAGGGATTTCCAATATCTATATGGCTTTCTCAAGGTGCAATATAGTGTACCCTTTGACAACAGTAGCTGACAGCTGACTTACATAAGTCCTTGACAGGGTGCCCAGCAAGAATTTAGTTTATAGCATGTATGCACAAAGTATCAAAAAGTTGGATGGCCAGAAGTCCATCTCCAATGGATTTTCTTGCAGAACTGAGTGTTGAAAATCCCACTACCACATTTCTTTTAAGGAAGACCCAACCCACATGTGTCACTCCATAAATTCCTCCAGACATGCCTGCATATTACACTGCCAGTTTTGGTTTTCAACATTTTTATATTACTATTTTCAAGGATCCATATTTATTAGTTGCATTTTTTTCTACTTTCTTTCTCCCCTGATCTGTTTACTGACTTATATCCCCACTGAAGCATTCCAGTGTTTTTTATCAACTGCAACCCCCTCACTATGGTATTCAGGCTTTGATATTTATTCCTTATCTTGACACTATAGCACCCTACACCGTGTAGTGTTGCCTAACATTGTGGCATGACCTCTACTCCACATGAGAGGTGACACTGTTAGCAAAAGCAGGTGCTCTATTCAAGATGGCTCTTATAAAAGCAGGTGCAGTGAAGAATCTAAGTTTTAAGATTATACTGTTTTGCTCCTGTAAGTTTATCATGGAAGAAAATAGCCTGAAAAAAAAGCTCTCGGGTAAATTTCCTAGGTGTGGGTAAGTTGCATATTATTGCAAGTTTCATAATGGTCATGTTTTGTGCTGGTTTAATCAATGGTTGTCAGAAAAAAAACAGTCCTGATATTGTTAACGTACAGTGTTTTTGTTTAGCTCTAAAACTTACTGTTAATTTAAATCAGTCAGAAGAAATAGCATTTCATATTAATTAAGGATAGGAAAAAAACAAAACAAAAATGATACTTTTCAAATATTAACAAAATGTAATAATCACAAGGATTTTTTTTAGATTATACTCACAGCTGATCTACCCACCATCTCAGGCAGAAGAGACATTACCTTAACATCTCTTCCTGAGTATGGCCCCTCATGAGTAGAGCCACCCCAATGCTGCATTTCAATAGCAGTAATGGATCCAAGTACCCTGTGCAGGGATGGAACCTGCAGCCTTATGATATTTCCTATATCAAAGGTAAGCATGCAGCTTTCTGAGCTACTGATAGTATTATAATAATAAACGTAGTTGTACTATAATGCACATTAAATTATTTTCAGTCATCTATTTATGCCTTGATATTTATGTACAGCACTTTCTCTGTATTGTTTTGCATTCTTAATAAGTACTGTGAGGTATTTTGCATCTCAGTAAACATAGACAGACATAAAGATGCAAGTGAGGTACAGTTGCTTAGGGTGTCCAAGGTGAAGAAGTGTAAAGTTAAAAAAAACTGTATTGATGCTGTGTGAATAAATTCCGGAAGTCCCGCTGTAGCCAGAAAAAAACAATGGAGGGTCTTATCTGGTCTACCTGTCAATAAATTTAAACATAAATCAGTGTAAACAACTACATCAGATAAGTATGCCTGCAAATGTATTCTGATTTTCACACTGCCCATACTGCAATATATAATAAAACATATGCAGCAGGCGTGCAATAAGGCGTTGTAATGCCCGTAAACCTTCATATAGGATTAAACACTCAAAGTTCAAGTAAATCATTTAGTAAACTATAACAAACATTTGGTGATTATTTTTATCCCCAACAGACTTTCATACGTTACTGAAAATATTACTTCATCAGCAATGTCATTTTAAATGTTAGCAAACTGTAATTTGATTAACGCATGAGTTCTAAGAAAAGGCTGCATAACTTATCTTACTGTAGTTTGTGGTTAACTCAGCTTTTTTTTTTTTTTTACCATGCATGACACTTATAAAGCTGAAAGGCAGCTGTTTTGTCCACGACAAATAAACTAAGTTTTGTTTGCAAGAGGCAGCCACAATAATTTACATTTAACTTGTTTGTTTCTGTTTATTTGGTGTTCCAAGGCACAGCTTTAACGTCGGAGGTTCCTGGTTTCTCCTTTTCTTTGTATTTTAATACCAACATTAAAATTTACAGGGTATACAGGAATATATTTTTTACCCAAGGTATTATGAAATGCTTGTTTAAGAAGTCAAGAGACTCCCTCCTTCCTAACAGCAAGCAGATAAGCAGTGTCTGCAAGGCAATGATTACAAGGCCTCAGCTTGTTATCTTGCTACATAGTATTGTAAAACAGACACATGCTTATACACAAAATACTTAGATTCTGAACAGAATTATTTTTAGTATGAATGATTAAATAAACTATTTATACAGAGTAATGCAGTTGCAAGCATAACGTATTTCATGAAGTAATTAAACAAATAATATAGGGGTACATTTGAAGATCATTTTTTGCATGTTAATCATTCAAAAATAACATCTGCCAAGCATTTGCAGTAGATTACAGTTCCAGGAAGAAAGAGCAGATTCTAAACTCAAACTCATTTCCATAAACATACTTTTATATTAACTGCCAAACATATGGAAGCTCACCAGCACTGGAATAAGACTATAGCAATAACCCATGCCTGGGTGTGGGTAATGCTGGATTTACCCACGGTTGGCGTGGTTTGGTCCCGAGGGCAAAGCCCGAGGGACCAAACAAAGCCAACCGTGGGTAAATACAGCATTACCCACACCCAGAAGTGGGTTATTGCTATTATACCATGACATTATTTAAGAAAAGAAACTATTAATTTTCTTAAATAATGGCATAGTATAATGCCTGTTTACTGCCCTTCCGCAGATGTCTGGCATCCGGCAGTTCTGATGTACTGCGCACCCGCGCAGTACATCAGAGTTGTAAGCAACGGAGAAAGCAAGATCTCAGTTGCTTTTTTTAAGCTATGTTAAATGGGTTTACCATACCGAGACAGCTTTAAAATAAGCAACGGAGATGTCTGTTGCTTATTTTAAAACTGTCTCGCCATGTTAAACCCATTTAACATAGCGAACAGTAAAAAGCAATGGAGATCTTGCTTTCTCCGTTGCTTTTTTTAAAACCTGTCTCGCTATGTTAAATGGGTTTAGCATAGCGAGACAGCTTTAAAATAAGCAACGGAGATCTCCGTTGCTTATTTTAAAGCTGTGTCGCTATGTTAAACCCATTTAACATAGCGAGACAGTGTTTTAAAAACCGAGTTATACTAATGGAAAAAAGTCCGGGCGACCGGACCTTTTTCCATTAGTATAACTCGATTTACAATGTGCATGCTGGCCAATCAGCGTGCACGTTTTGGGGGGGTCATGGTATAATACTGCTGTTATACTATGAAGTAATATCAAAATCCAAGGAATCCAGTTTGCTACACTCCTCTCTTTGAGACTCATCTTCTGTGTAGCAAATTCTAGATCTTGTATTGCAGACAGTATAACTGTTATATCATTACCTGTATGTAGGAGAGTCCACTTGTTTCCATTTTCTAGTCGTGGATTTTTAGTAGCCAGTATCATAAGATCTACCAAGATTCTTTCAGCTCTGGTTAATGTATTTACATTAGTTACTTCTTCTGGCTTTTCCCGGTTAGGGGTTGCCACAGCGGAACTCCGGTCCGCTAATTGGCAGTAGATTTTTTATGGGTGCTGAGGTGCCAGCTCGATGCCCAACCTTCAATGAAGGCACGCCCATTCTTCGCATGTCTTTCGAAAGCCACTCGACTTCGGGGAGAACATGCAGACTCCACACAGAAGGCACTCCCATCAAGAATCGAACAGGAGAACCTCTTGCTGTGAGGTAACAACGCTACCAAAAATAAAGATGCAGTAGCATTAATCTTAATGACCAGATTCATTCACACATTTCAAGCAGGTCTTCTTTTAGGGGATTTAACATGGACCATTCCTAAAGTGTATGAGATAAATCACCTTCTTCTTCTGGCTTTTCCCAGTTAGGGGTCACCACAGTGGATCACCTTGTCCACTCATGATTGGCAGTGGAGTTTTATGGTGTTGATTTGCCAGCCTGGCACCCAGCCTTCCACAGAAGGCACACACACATGCACGCACTCACACCTAGGGCCAATTTAGAGTGTCCAATCAACCTACAGCATGTCTTTAGGATGTGGGAGGAAACCGGAACACCCGGAGGAAATACACGTGACCACAGGGAGGACATGCAGACTCCACACAGAAAGCACCTCAAACAAGGATCAAACTGGAGAACCTCTTGTTGTGAGGTGGCAACGCTAACCGCTGCACCACTGTGGCTGCTTGTATGATATAAATCACCTAGTGTGCCAAAATTACACCTCTAACAGCTTTGTTATACTGTGAGAACTGTTTCAGCCAAGTCTAGCTCAGGTGTAAAAATACACAGACATTTTCCCCAGTAAATAGATAGACAGATAGATAGATAGATAGATAGATAGATAGATAGATAGATAGATAGACAGATAGATAGATAAACAGATAGATACACATTTCTTTCTCCCATACTTGCTGAATTCTTGAAATAGCTAGATCTCTTTCCTACACCATTCTAAAAGTGTTGGCCTCACTTGTTTTCATTTTACAAAATATCTTCAACAATAAATTTACACCTGTGGTTTTGTTTCTGCCTTGTGTCATGCCACCACAGTACTCATAATGGTAAGTCCTCTGTCCTGGCAATATATATAATTTGTGTTTTCTTAAAGATGTTGTCACAAAAGGAGATACTGCCAGCACAGCTATCTGGAATTGTGTAAATAATTATGTCATTTGTGATTATCAACATGATCTATATAAGATGCTTGTGTTACAAATGTATTAGAACTGTATGTCATATAAGATTATTTGTACAGACGTGTGCTGAAGAGATATTTTGTAGAGTGCTTGTGCTTGAAATGTTTCCATAGTGTACCCTACTGGAAAAGAACAGAAATGTACATGCACTATTGTAACTGTATAAATGTATATTTTTAACAGTGGAAACTAGAATACAGGAGGTTAACTTCAGAAAAAGAATTGAAATTAAATTACTTTATGGCCAGACCATAAAAAGATGTTATCTTTCAGTTTCAGTGCAGCATCTAAGCTTACTCTATTGTCTTTAAGGTGGAATAATTACTAGTTTTGAAATGTGAAGGGATGCAATTGTTTCATGACTTCCACCATCTGAATAAGATCTGAGGTCTGTGTATTTTCAAAGGTAGATGCTAAATGCTACCAGCTGCCATCAATAGTTATTTTGGGCCTGGGAACTAGGAGTCAGATGACAAGCAATGATGTCATTCTGCAAGTTATCTCGCCAGTAATATTTGAGATATTAATTTGGGAAATCTCTTAGTGAGAGACAGCATTTTGTATTCTGTCTTTGACCTGACAACAACAGGAACCATTCACTGCACATCTGCCTTGCTATTAAGTAAGTTAACTAGGGTATAGTAATTCTCTTAGATATAGTCAGGAATATAGCAAAGCTTAATTTAGATGTTTTTCTGTATTTATTTGAGACTGTCTTGCAATGTGGTTTTGCATATTTCCTGTGATTGTGAACTCTGATGTCACTGTAATTATATACTGAGTATTGTCGTGTTCTTTTATTATTTATTATTAAATATATCTAAACATTTCATTGTGGCTGATCTTTGTAGAGCTGTTGAAGTTCTGAGAGTACTTGCATATTTATTTGGTGACAGTGTGGTCCACCCCTAATAGCCTTGCTCTGGGTCAAACTACAATTTGTATTGACAGTAACATTACACAGTAAGATTGGACACCCTTTGTTAAGGGCCTTAAAGTAGCTGATAAGGACCTGGCTGGTGGCAGTGATAGCTTCCTTATAGTCTGGGCAAAATGGGGCATAGCTACTAAACCTGTGCCAGCCTTTCCCAGGTGTGTGTGTGTGTGTGTGTGTGTGTGTGTGTGTGTGTGTGTGTGTGTGTGTATAAAGCAAACCTCAAAGAGTGTGTGTGTCAGCTACTTGGGCAGAGACATGAAGCATTGGTTGGACAGATATGGTGCTGGAGGTCTTGGCTGTGGCACTCGGCTGAGATCTCAACTCCATAGCTGTGCCAGTGGGTAGTCTTATTGGGGACCTGGAGAAAGAGGGAGAAACCATCCCTGGACTGATTGTGGTCTCTGTGTGCTCTTAAGGGAAATTTCTTGATTTTACACTTGATGCAGAGAGCTGCGCCTGGAAATATTTTGTGTGTACTTGTCATCCTCCTAATGTACATCTCCCACTGGTGCCAGTGGTGAGGATTGCGGTTCCTTGATTACTGGTCCAGTGGTGGGATATGACATTTATTAGTTGGAAGCTGTGGGATATCCACATATTGGGATTCAATGGTGTGGATATTGAACTCCTGTAGCCTGTAAACAGTGGTCACTAAAGAAGGTGTCTGTACTCTCAAGCAGCCACACAGTGAACATTCAGAGTTTCATATCACAATAGTTTTATTTATTTTTGCTAGCTTAGTTAGTCAGGGAGAGCAGGCAAGGATATCAGCAGAGGAGTATGGCAAGCTGACAAGGAGCCAGTTGGCTGAGATGTGCCAAGACAAAGGACTGATGCATGCCAACCTGGCTAAAGCAGAAATGATTACAGCCTTAACCATAGCTGCATCAGAGACCAGCATCCAGGAGAACAACCAGACTGACCTTAGGGATGCACAGCTCTCAGAAAATGGACAGTTCAGCTTTGCCTCAGAGGACTTAAAAATCCATCTGCCGTTAAAGAGACTTGAACTGGAGGCCAAACATTTGGAAATAGAATCAGCAACGAGACTGCAATATTTGGAGGCTGAAGAAAAGGAGAAACAGAAACAAATGGAATTAGAATCAGCAGAGAGACTGAGATGTCTGGAAGCTGAGGAAAATGAGAGGCAGAGGCAACATGAAAATGAGATGCTGACTCTTCGCCAGGGTCATGGAGGTAATGGGGAAGGGAGTAACTGAACTCCAGAAGCAACAAAGGTCTGTAAATTTCTTCCACACTTTACAGAGGGTGATACTTTTGACAGTTTTATTCTTATGTTTGAAAAGGTATGTAAGCAGTATAATGTTGACCAAGGGCTCTGGGTACGGTTCCTGACCCCCTTACTCCATGGTAAAACTGTAACTGCTGTTTGTAAATTCTCAGATACTGATTGCTTAAATTACAATACCATTAAAAACTTGTTTATTAGAGTGTTTTAAGTTAACACCTAAAGCTTATCAGAAAAAGTTTTGTGAGCATAGATGGAAAGCAGATGAAAGTGTGTGTGAATATATTCCTGAGTTAAGCACTTATTTTCATAGGTGAGTGTATGGGTGTCAGGTCACCACTTTTAAATGGCTGGAAGACCTTTTGGTGATGGGACAAGCCCTTAGCCCTTTGCCTGAGGACATGAGAATCTGGTTGGCAGATAGGCAATGCAATACCGCAGATGAGTTGGGGAAAAAGGGAAACCTATACCTAGCAAGCAGGTCATCACTGCACAGGAAAGGGATACCCACTGTTGCACATGAGTCTAATGTAACTCATGGTGGGCAGCCTAAACAGCCCCAACAGAGTCCACTAGTAGCAGGGGAAAGCACTTGTTCAGGTACACAGCCAGGACCAAGGGTTGAATGTTTTAAATGTAACCAGTGGGGCCATGTAGCATATAGATGTCCATGGAGGCAAGGTGAATAACAAAAGGTGGGAGAGCCAGTAAGTGGGAATGACAGAAATCCTGCAATACGTTGTCTGGAGACAACAAGAGGTACCAAACTACTACAAGAGGTTAAATCCTATCTTAGTAGATTGACAACAGGCCACTGCTAAAAGAGACACAACCTCTGACCTAACCATTGTGAAATCTGCGATGGTTAAAGAGGAGCATTACTTGCTTGGGCAGTCTGCTCCAGTCAGAGCTTTAGGAGGGACACCATCCCAGAAGGGATCACCTCGACTGGGTGATTGGAAAAGAAAGCAAGCAAGTAGGTGTGTTTGAGGATATCCCTGCAGATGCCCTGATGGGGAATGATTTTGATAATGCAGTACCTTGTGGGCATACAGTTACACACAGTCAGGCTTGGAGACAGGCATGTGAGTCTGGTAGCATGGGGCGGGGGCCCAGGCAGACTGCACACTTGAAGCCAGGACTGGTGAGGTGGCTATGTCTGGAAGGGAGCTACCCTGCAGCAATGAGACTGAAGGAGAGCCACAGCTGCTGGTGTGTGCTGATGCTCCCTTGGACAGATTGACTGCAAGGGCAGAGGTGAATAGTAGTACCCAGGCTGACAGTGAGGCACTGCTGTCAGAGTATACCTGACTTCCTGTTGAAGGGGAGCTGGGAAGGGTTACAAAGAGAGAGAGTAGAGACAGGCTCAGCTGTCAGACCCTACATTACAAGTTTTGAGGGAGATAGCCATGGAGGCACCTGATTCTCAAAGAAAAGGGGGATCTGTATACTGGGACAAAGGGTTACTGTGTAGAGAGTGGACCACTGAGGGAGGGCTAGAGGGTGAGAGAATACAGCAGTTATTAGTGCCCAGAGCCTACCATCTGACATTTCTAGCCATAGCCCATGACATTCCCTTTGCAGGTCATATGGGCATAAAGCATACAAAGAGACGTATTATGCAGAACTTTTATTGGTCTGGGATTTCCAGAGATGTAACAGGGTACTGCAGGACCTGTGAGCAGTGCCAAAAAGTAGGCAAGGCAGCAGACAAGGTCAATGCTCCCTTGATGCCTTTGCCTGTGATTGAGGAGCCATTTCAGAGGGTAGCTATGGATACTGTGGGGCATCTGGGTACCCCAGGTTCCACAGGGAAGAAGTATATCCTAGTGGTAGTAGATTATGCTACCAGATACCTTGAGGCAGAAAAGGTGGCAAACGCTTTGTTAGAGGATTTTCAGCAGGGTAGGTTTCTCAAAAGAAATACTGACTGACAGAGGTGCTAATTTTATGTCCGACCTGCTGGCTTGTCTTTGGGAGCCCTGTGTGGTGAAGCACCTAAAAAAAATACCCCCAGACTAATGGTCTGGTGGACTGGTTAAACGCTACATTAAAGACCATGGTATAGGCTGCGATGATTGGGGAGAGATGGGCGAATGCTGACAGCCTAGTCAAATAGAATTTGATATATAATTCTGGCATTTGTAAATAAATGTAAAATACAGGCATGTTTCTTGAGTGTAAAGAATACTGCGAAATGTGGAACTGCAAAATATGTGACAACATTGCACTCTACTGGCCCAGTGAAGCATGTTGTGACCCTTTCATGTAAGAATTTGGCTCCAGTGCAGCTGGATGAAGGTTTCATGCCCATTGTTTTAAGGCTAAAGTTTATGGCCAGAATTTAGATGTGGAATGTGCTTTATTGCTCTAGTTTCTGTTAGAATATACGTGTGAAATGTCTTCTATTGTAAGTTTCTGTGCAGGTGTTAGATTGCTAAATAATGCAGTTTGTGGCCTGAGAACTCAGACCAGGTGTTAAGATGATGAAATATGAATACTGGGAAAACCTAAGTGTCAAAAATGATGTAATTTGAGAGGGCCTTAGAGACCTGTTTGTTAGTAATGTTTAAATACTAATTCTCACAAGAGACTGAGAGCATTTTGATCTTGGATATCCAACTTATCAGCACTCTGCCTTGTGCTCACATGTAAGTTTTAGCACTGTGATTTCTTGTAGGAATAGTTAAAGCTAGTAAAGATTAATTAGGTATTTTTTTTAATTAGACCTGGCCTACTGTATTATTTTAAGTTTATGTGTGATCTCTGAACTCTTAGATATCTCTGTGGTGTAGTAGTTTTGTCTTGTGTTTTAATTATGTATTATTAAATATTTTTAAAACCTTCCACCTGTGGCTGGTTTGTGTAGAGATAAGCTCTAGCTGATATTATTAGCTGGGTGGTGGCAGGGATTACTACCATATGGTCTGCGTAAAGGGGAACAGCTGGAGAATCTGTGTCAGCCTTTCCCAGGAGTGTCTGTGAAGTTGTGTAAATACTTATCTCAAAGTGTGTGTGTGTTGTGTCAGGGACATGAAGCACTGGTTGGACAGAGAGGGTACTGGAGGTTTTACCTTTCCCAGCTAGGCTGAGACCTGGACCCTATAGCTGTGCCAGTGGGGAGTCTTATTGGGGACCTGGTGAGCAAGGGAGCAACCAGCCCCAGACTGACTGTGATCTCTGTGTGCATGTAAGGGAAATTGTACTTTACTGTGTGTATTAGTTATCCTTTTCTCTTCTGTGAGATGACCTCCCTGGTGTTAGTGGTGAGGACTGAGGCTCCTTGACTGCTGGGCCAGGGCACCGTTGTCACATGTGGTGGTAGTGGTGGGATCTATTTCACATACTAATTGGCTTGTAGTGGTGTGGGTAGAGCAAATTCCTGTAGCTTACGTACAATGATCTCTAAACGTATTTTGTACTCTAAAACAGCCACACAGTGTATGCTCAGACTTCATATCACAATTGTGTTATTTCTTTTGTTAGCTTAGTGTTAGGCAGGATGAGCAGGCAGCATGTCAGCAGAAAAGTATGGAAAGCTGACAAGGAGCCAGCTGGCGGAGATGTGCCAGGCTAGGGGACTGGTGCATGAAAACCTGACTAAAGCAGATCTAATTGCAGCCTTGGTTACAGCTGCATTAAAAAATAACAGACTGAAGGACAATCAGACTGACAGTGGAGATACAATATCCTCAGAGAATGGAACATCTCAACCTTTCTGCAGTGGAATTAAAAATTAAAAATTTTAGCTGGAGCTAAAGAGACTTGAGTTGGAGGCCAGGCATATGAAACTAGAAGCAGCTGAGAAAATGAGGAGTCTGCAAGCTGAGGAAAATGAACAACAGAGGAGGCATGAGAGGGAAATGCTGACTCTTTGCCAGAGTCATGGAGGTAATGGGGAATGGAGTAACTGGATCCCAGATGCACCAAAGGTCAGTAAATTTCTTCCACAGTTTAAAGAGAGGGATAATTTTGATAGCTTCATTCATATGTTTGAGCGGGTATGTAAACAGTATGAAGTTGACCAAGGGCTCTGGGTATGGTTCCTGACCCCTTTACTCCATGGTAAAGCTGTAACTTCTTTAGCAAAAATGCATGACACTGACTATTTTGATTATACTGCTGTAAAAAGACATTTATTATAATGTTTTAAGCTAACACCTGAAATGTATAGGAAAAAGTTTTGTGAGCATAAATGCAAGGCAGATGAAAATGTATGTGAATATGTTGTTGAACTGAGCACTTATTTTCACAGCTGGATGAGTGGATATCAGGTCAACACTTTTGAAGGGCTGGCAGACCTTTTGGTAAGGGAACAAACCCTTAGCACTTTGCCTGAGGACATGAGGATCTGGTTAGCTGATAAACAGTGTGCTACGTCAGAGGAGTTGGGGAAGAAGGGAGACGTATACCTAGCAAGTAGGGTAGCCCTGCACAGGAAAGGGACCCCCAGTATTGCTCATGGGTCTAAAGGAACCAATGGTGGGCAGCACAGACTGCCCCAACAGAATCCGCCAGTAGCAGTGGAAGCCACTAGTCCAGGTACACGTCCAGGACCTAGGGTGAAATGTTTTGAATGCAGCCAGTGGGGCCTTGTGGCATGCAGGTGTCCATGGAGGCAAGGTGGGGAACCAAGGGTGATTGAGTCAGTAAGTGGGAAAGACAAAATGCCAACAGTAGGTTGTCTTTAGGCAACAGGGGCGTAGAACTACCATCCAGCAGATGTCCTGAGAGGGAAGGATTTGGATGAGGCAGTACTATGTACTTATGCGGTTACATGCAGTGAGGCTAGGAGACAAGCATGTGGGTCTGGTAGCCTGAGGGAGACCCAGACAGACTGCATACTTGCAGCCAGGACTTCTGAGGTGGTTACTTCAGGGAGTGAGCTACGCTGTAGCAGTGAGACTGAATGTGAGCCACAGCTGCTTGTGGGTACTGATGTTCCCTTGGACAGGGTAACTGCAAAGGTAGAGGTGAGTAGTAGTACCAAGGCTGACAGTGAGGCACCACTGTCAGAGGATGCCAGACTTCCTGTGGAAGGGGAGCTGGGAAGGGTTACAAGGAGAGACTTGAGACAGGTTCAGCTCTCAGACCATACATTGCAAGGCCTGAGGCAGGTAGCTAGAGAGGCACCTGATTCTCAAGGGAAGGGGGAATCTGTATACTGGAACAAAGGGTTATTGTACAGAGAGTGGACCCCTGAGGGAGGGCTGGAAGGTGAGAGAGTACAGCAGCTGGCAGTGCCTAGAGCTTACCGTCTGGTGCTTCTAGCCATAGCCCATGATATTCCCTTTGCAGGTCATATGGGCATAAAATGTACAAAGAGGTGTATTATGCAAAACTTCTATTGGCCTGGAATTTCCAGAGATGTAACAGGGTACTGCAGGACCTGTGAGTAGTGCCAAAAGGTAGGCAAGGCAGGAGACAAGATGAGAGCTCCTTTGATGCCTTTGCCTGTGATTGAGGAGCCATTTCAGAGGGTAGCTATGGATATTGTGGGTCCTCTGAGTACCCCAAGTTCCACAGGGAAAAAGTATATCCTAGTGATTGTAAATTATGCTACACTATACTCTGAGGCAGTGGCTTTGCCCTCCATTGAGGCCGAAAATGTGGCAAATGCATTGCTAGAGATTTTCAGTAGGGTAGGTTTCCCAAATGAAATACTGTCTGACAGAGGTACCAATTTTATGTCAGACCTGCTGGCTTGTCTGTGGAAGTCCTGTGGGGTAAAGTACATGAAGACCACTCCCTACCTACCATCCCCAGACTAATGGTCTTGTTGAGAAGTTAAACTCTACAATCAAGTCCATGCTATGGGCATTTGCAGATCAGTTTAAGAGGGAGTGGGACAAATATTTGCCCCATCTGTTGTTTGCTTACAGAGAGGTTTCCCAGGAATCCACAGGTTTTTCACCCTTTGAGTTGCTGTATGGGAATAGGGTGAAAAGACCTCTAGATTGAATTTGAAATGAGTAGGAAGGTGAGTGTGAGTCTCACAAGGAATCTGTTGTGGCATATGTCCTGACCCTCAGGGCAAGGCTCAGGGAACTCAAGGGCGTGGCCCAGGAGTACTTGGCAGAAGCCCAACAACAGAAAAAGGTGTGGTATGACAGGAATGCTCAAGCTAGAGAGCATGCTGTAGGGCAGCAGGTGATGGTTCTCATTCCTGTCAAACACAACAAGTTGCAGGCAGCTTGGAAGGAACCCTACAAGGTGGTAAGAAAGGTAAGTGATGTTAACTACATGGTGGAAGTGCTAAGCAGATGGCTGGGACACAAATTGTACCATGTTAATATGATAAAACCTTACCATGATAGGGAGGCCCTTGTGATGAGCATTTGCAGTGGACTGCAGGAGGAGTCTGAGAAAGATCTTGTGACTGATCTCCTCAGTGAGGCTTGGGCTGACACCTTGGAGAAAGGGGTAGCAATGTCCCAGCAGCTATCTCCTACCCCGGTTTGAGAAATCCGAGCAGTGTTGTAGGAGTTTGGGGGCATATTCACCAGGAAACCAAGGAACACCTACCTGGTGCAGCACCAGGTAGATACAGGACCCTAAAGGCCTATCAGGCAGGCCCCTTACAGGATGCCTGAGAGAGTCAAACAGACTCTGAGGGAAGAGGTACAGGGGATGTTGGAAGTAGGGGTGATTCAGGAGTCCAACAGTCCTTGGGCTTCCCCAGTGATACTTGTGCCAAAGAAGGATGGCAGCACCAGGTTCTGTGTGGATTACAGGAAATTAAATAGTCACACAGTGGCAGATGCTTACCCCATGCCTAGGACAGATGAGGCCCTAGAGCAGCTGGGTGGGGCTAAGTATCTTACAACCATCGATCTTACCAAGGGTTACTGGCAGGTGCCCTTGACTCCCAGTGCTAGAGAGAAATCAGCCTTTGTGACTCCTTTTGGCTTGTATGAGTTCACAAAGATGCCCTTTGGGATGAAGAATGCCTCAATGACTTTCCAGAGGCTGGTAGATCATATCTTAGCAGGAGGGTTTGCCCTTGCTTACATGGATGATATTACTATCCAGCCATTCCTGGCAAGAGCATCCTCAGCATGTCAGGGAGGTGCTGGGCAGACTACAGAGGGCAGGGTTGACCATTAAGCCAAGCAAATGTCAGGTGGGAATGGCAGAGGGCTCCTACCTATGACATAGAGTGGGGAGTGGTAAGTTAAGGCCAGAACCTGCCAAAGTGGAAGCTATTCAGATATGGCCTGCACCTGTTACCAAAAAGCAGGTGAGGGCTTTCTTAGGGACAGCCGCGTACTACAAAATGTTTGTTCCCAGTTATAGTACCACAGCTGCTCCCTTCACAGACCTGACAAGGAAGAACAGGCCAGATAAGGTAGTGTGGACCCCAGCATTTCAGAAGCTTAAGGAAGCTTTGGGAGGACCCCCTAAGTTAGCCAGTCCAGACTATAGCAAAGATTTTGTTGTGCAGGTGGATGCTTCAAACTATGGGGTGGGGGCTGTACTTCACCAGATTTCTTCAGAGGGAGAAGAGCACCCAGTGGTTTATCTCAGTCGTAGGCTCCAACCCAGGGAGGAATGCTTTGCAGCGGTAGAAAAGGAATGTCTAGCCATAGTGTGGGCACTACAAAAACTTCAGCCTTATCTGTATGGAAGAAAATTCACTGTGATGACAGATCACAATGCTTTAACATGGTTAAACAGAGCCAGTCAGCAAAATGCCAAGTTGCTAAGATGGAGTCTGGGGTTGTAAGCATATGATATGTCAGTGCAGCAAAGCAGTGGGAGTAGCAATGCCAATGCAGATGGGCTCTCAATACAGGGAATGGGGTGAGGTACACCCAGATAGACCTGACACTCTCAAGTGACGTTTCTCAAGGGGCACTTGAAAAACTTCCTTGAGTTTCCCGGCGGGGAAGAGATGTGATGATTGGGAAGAGATGGGCAAAGGCTGCCAGCCTAGTCAAATAGAATTTGATATATAATTCTGGCATTTGTAAATAAATGTAAAATACAGGCATGTTTCTTGAGTGTAAAGAATACTGTGAAATGTGGAACTGCAAAATATGTGACAATGTTGCACTTTACTGGCCCAGTGAAGCATGTTGTGACCCTTTCATGTTAGAATTTGGCTCCAGTGCGGTTGGATGAAGGTTTCATGCCCATTGTTTTAAGGCTAAAGTTTATGACCAGGATTTAGATGTGGAATGTGCTTTATTGCTATAGTTTCTGTTAGAATATACATGTGAAATGTCTTCTATTGTTGTAAGTTTCTGTGCAGGTGTTAGATTGCTAAATAATGCAGTTTTTGGCCTGAGAACTCAGACCAGGTGTTAAGATGATGCAATATAAATACTAGGAAAACCTAAGTGTCAAAAATGATGTAATTTGGGTGGGCCTTAGAGACATGTTTGTTAGTAATGTTAAAATACTATTTCTCACAAGAGACTGAGAGCATTTTGACCTTTGATATCCAACTTATCAGCACACTGCCTTGTGCTCACACGTAAGTTTTAGCACTGTGATTTCTTGTAGGAATAGTTAAAGCTAGTAAAGATTAATTAGGTATTTTTCTTTGAAATCAGACCTGTCCTACTGTATTATTTTAAGTTTCTGTGTGATCTCTGAACTCTTAGATATCTCTGTGGTGTAGTAGTTTTGTCTTGTGTTGTAATTATTTATTATTAAATATTTTTAAAACCTTCTACCTGTGGCTGGTTTGTGTAGAGATAATCTCTAAAGTACATTGCATAGTTATAGAGGTTATTATAATAGACCACTCTAAAGTAAGCCTTGACTGTTATTCATACTACCATTGGATTATAATATTGCACAGTAGTAATTGGACACCCTTTTAAGGGCCTTTTAGTAGCTGATATTATTAGCTGGGTGATGGCAGGGATTACTACTGTATGGTCTGGGTAAAGTGGCACAGCTGGAGAATTTGTGTCAGCCTTTCCCAGGAGTGTCTGTGAAGTTGTATAAGTACTTATCTCAAAGTGTGTAGGTGTTGTGTCAGCTACTTGGCAGGGACACAAAGCACTGGTTGGACAGAGAGGGTAATGGAGGTTTTAGCTTGCCCAGCTAGGCTGAGACCTGGACCCTATAGCTGTGCCAGTGGGGAGTCTTACTGGGGACCTGGTGAGCAAGGGAGCAACCAGCCCCAGACTGACTGTGACCTCTATGTATACTTAAGGGAAATTGTACTTTACTGTGTGTATTAGTTATCCTTTTCTCTTCTATGAGACAATCTCCCTGGTATTAGTGGTGAGGATTGAGGCTCCTTGATTGCTGGGCCAGGACACGGTCATCACATAGGCATTTGCAGACCAGTTTAAGAGGGAGTGGTGGTACAAATATCTGTCCCATCTGCTGTTTGCTTACAGAGAGCTACCCCAGGAATCCCACAAGGAGTCTGTTGTTTGCTTACAGAGAGCTACCCCAGGAATTCCACAAGGAGTCTGTTGTGGCATATGTCCTAAACCTCAGGACCAGGCTCAGGGAACTCATGGGCTTGGCCCAAGCGAACCTGGCAGAAGTCCAGCAGCAGAAAAGGTCTGGTATGACAGGAATGCTTGAGCTAGAGAATATGCTATGGGGCAGCAGGTTATGGTTCTCATTCCTGTCAGACACAACAAGCTGCAGGCAGCTTGGGAAGGACCTTTCAAACTGGTAAGAAAGGTCAGTGATGTTAACTACATGGTAGAACTGCTAGGCAGGAGGCACAGGCATAAATTGTACCATGTTAACATAATGAAACCTTACCATGATAGAGAGGCCCTTGTGCTGAGTATTTGCAGTGGATGGCAGGAGAAGTTTGAGGGGGATCTGGTGAGTGATCAGTGGAATGCATAGCCATGTCCTAGCAGCTATCCCCTATCCATGTTTGAGAAATCTGAGCAGTGTTACAGGATTTTGGGGACATGTTCACTAAGAAACCAGGGTGCACCCACCTGGTGCAGCACCATGTGGATACAGGCCCCCAAAGTACTATTAAGCAGGCCCCTTATAGGGTGCCTGAGAAAGTCAAACAGACTCTGAGGGAGGAGATACAGGAAATGTTGGAACTAGGGGCAATCCAGGAGTCCAGCAGTCCCTGGGCTTCCCCAGTTGTGCTGGTACCAAAGAAGGATGGCAGCACCAGGTTTTGTGTAGACTACAGGAAATTAAATAGTCACACAGAGTCAGATGCTTACCCCATGGGGATAAGTATCTTACCACTATTGATATTACCAAGGGCATCTGGCAGTTGCCCTTGACTCGCAACACTAGAGAGAGGTCAGCCTTTGTGACTCCTTTTGGCTTGTATGAGTTCACCAAAATGCCCTTTGGGATGAAAAATGCCACTGGTAGATCATGTCCTAGCAGGAGCAAGAGATTTTGCCCTTGCATACCTGGATGATACTGCCATCTACAGCCATTCCTGGCAAAAGCACCTTCAGCATGTCAGGGAGGTGCTGGGCAGACTACAGAGGACAGGGTTGACTATTAAGCCCAGCAAGTGTCAGGTGGGTATGGCAGAGGTCTCCTTCCTGGGACATAGAGTGGAGACTGGTAAGATCAGGCCAGAACCTGCCAAAGTAGAAGCCATTCAGGCATGGTCTTCCCCTGTTACCAAGAAGTAGGTGAGGGCATTCTTAGGGACAGCAGGATACTACAGAAAAGTTGTCCCCAATTATAGTAGCATAGCTGCTCCCCTCACAGACCTGACAAGGAAAAATGGGCTAGATAAGATAGTGTGGACCCCAGCATATGCGCAGACATTCCAGAAGCATAAAGGAGCTTTGGGAGGACCCCCTGTGCTAGCCAGTCCAGATTACAGCAAACGGTTTGTTGTGCAGGTGGGTGCTTTAAACTGTGGAGTGGGGGCTGTACTTATCCAGATTTCTTCAGAGGGAGAAGAGCACCCAGTGGTTTATCTCAGTAGTAGGCTCCAACCCAGTGAGGAATGCTACTCAGCTGCATAAAAGGAATGCCTAGCCATAGTGTGGGCACTGCAGAAACTTCAGCCTTATCTGTATGGAAGAAAATTCACTGTAGTTACAGACCGCAGTCCCTTAACATGGCTATATCGAGGCAGCCAGTAAAATGTTAAGTTACTAAGATGGAGCCTAGGGTTACTGGCATATGATATGGCAGTGCAACACAATAGTGGGATCAGCAATGCCAACGCAGATGGGCTCTCAAGACAGGGAATGGGGTAAAGTAATCCCAGATAGGCTTATCCCTCTCAAGCAATGTTTCTCAAAGGTCACTTAAAAAACTAGCTCAAGTCTTCAAGGGGTGAAGAAGTGTCACAAAAGGAGATACTGCCAGCACGGCCATCTGGAATTTTGTAAATAATTATGTCATTTGTGAATATCAACATGATCTATATAAGATGCTTGTGCTACAAATGTATTAGAACTGTATGTCATATAAGATGGTTTGCACAGATGTGTGCTGAAGATATATTTTGTAGAGTGCTTGTGCTTAAAATGTATCCTCAGCGTACCCTACTGGAAAAGAAGAGAAATGTACATGCACTATTGTAACTGTTTATATGTATATTTTAACAGTGGAAACTGGAATACAGGAGGTTAACTTCAGAAAAATAACTGAAATGAAATTACTTTATGGCCAGGTCATGAAAAGATCTTATCTTTCAGTTTCAGTGCAGCAGCAGACACAATGTCTGTGCTAGGGATCTTTCTCTATTGTGTTTAAGGTGAAATAATTACTAGTTTTGAAATGTGAAGGGATGCAATTGTTTTATGACTGCCACCATCTGCATAAAATCTAAGGTCTATGTATTTTCACAGGTAGATGCTAAATGCTACCAGCTGCCATCAGTGGTTATTTTGGGCCTGGGAACTAGGAGTCAGATGATAAGCAATTATGTCATTCTGCAAGTTATACCAGTAGTAATAGCTGAGATATTAATTTGGGAAGTCTCTTAGTGAGAGACAGCATTCTGTATTCTGTCTTTGACCTGATAACAACAGGAACAATTCACCACACATCTGCCTTGATCTTAAGTAAGTTAACTAGTGTACAGTAAGCCTCTTAGATATAGTCAGGAATATAGCAAAGCTTAATTTAGATGTTTTTCTTTATTTATTTGAGACTGTCCTATAATATTGTTTTAAATATTTCCTGTGATTTTGAACTCTGATGTCACTGTAATTATATATGAGTATTTCCTTGTTCTTTTTATTGATTATTAAATATATTTAAACCTTTCATTGTGGCTGATCTTTGTAGAGCTGTTGAAGTTTTGAGAGTACTTGCATATTTATTTGGTGACACTGTGGGCCAATCCTAATAGCCTTGCTCTTGGTCAAACTACCATTTGCATTGACAGTAACATTACACAGTAAGATTGGACACCCTTTGTTAAGGGCCTTAAAGTAGCTGATAAGTAGCTGGCTGGTGGCAGTGATAACTACCTTAGAGTCTGGGCAAAAGGGGGCATAGTTAATAAACATTTGCTAGCCTTGGTGGCAGTGATAACTATCTTATAGTCTGGGCAAAATGGGGTATAGCTAGTAAACCTGCCCCAAACATTCCCAGGTGTATGTGTATATAAATCAAACCTCAAAGAGTGTGTGTCAGCTACTTCGGCAGGGATGTGAAGCACTGGTTGGACAGAGAGGGTACTGGAGGTCTTGGCTTAGGCACTCAGCTGAGATCTCACCTCTATAACTGTGCCAGTGGGGAGTCTTACTGGGGATTTGGAGAAAGAGGGGAGAAACCAATCCCAGACTGACTGTGCTCTTAAGAGAAATTGAACTTGATGCAGAGAGCTGCATCTGGAAATACTGTGTGTGTACTTATCATCCTCCCAATGTATGTCCCCCACTGGTGCCAGTGGTGAGGATTGAGGCTCCTTGATTACTGGTCCAGTCGTGGGGCTTCACAGATGTCAACAGTAAATCAAAGATTTCTTTAGGAATAACATTTCACTCTATAATCTGTATCAATTGGTTCCACATGTATTAGTCTTATTCATCACCTCTTTAACCAGTGTCTTTAAATTATAGACATTGTTTTATCTCTTTGTCTTCTACAAGGTCACTTATTTTACACATCTCATAAAACCATTTCTCCTCTCCATACATTAAAATGTAAGCTGTTTTTCACCTAGCTTCATAGTGTTTGTATATCAAGAGTTGTAAAACTTTTAACATTGCTGTCATACTATATAGAATAAAATCTTGGACTCACAGACCCCCATATCCATTGGAAGAGTAATTATATTCCAGGTCACCCTCAAATTTTGTATTGTCCAAATAAATATAAATGTGGCCTTCCTTTATTTACCAAAACATTCTACTGGTAGATCATGAGAAAGACCTTGTGAGGCATATATTATCAAGGGGAACACAAACCACTGTACTGCCTGTATTATTTGTGCAATATCCAAACAAATTCTCTTTCATTTTTGTTAAAAATCCTTAACCTTCCCAGAAATCACCCCAAAGTTAACCTGAAGGACAGAGCTATACCTGGCTCATCTAGTGCTTCTTGCCATTCCAAGATCTGATGCCCCTCAATTGTAAGTTGAGGAGCAAATAAGAAAATGACCCATTTCTATCTGACATTCCAAGCCAAGTCCTTTCTTCATAATCTGCACCCCTTAACTGTTAGAACTCTAAGTTTAGGAGCAAGAAAAAAAAGGTCCATTCCAATCTGCCTGGCACAACTATCCTCAGGATCAATCTTCTAGGTCACATTTCTGCTGTTGAATAATACAAAAAAAGGTCATGTTTGTAGCTTTGCATCTACATTTGTAGCAAGTGGCTACATTTAATACCACACACAAAGTGTGGCAGTTCTTTAGTCCTGCAGTCCTGACCACAAAATCAGTATCAGAATTCATACAGAAATTAATACTGATACCGCACTACTGGTCACTAAGCATCTCCTGCTCATTCCCTGTAACACCTTGAACCCAGAATGGCTGCCCATTTCCCCACCCTAGCTATGCCTTTACTATATGCCTTATGCTAGTGTGTCAGCCAACTTTAAATCAAATTGGGTTAAATGATAAGTTTTGTCAAAAGGGATATTCTGCAATCATATAGCTATTTTTTCTTTGTATTAACTTTACAACCTATCAGTCTTCTAAAATATATCTAATTTATGGAAAAAAAAAAACAACCAAGTCCTCTTTTGGATTGGGTACATATAAAACAAAGATCATCTGCATATAGAGAAATCGTATGTGTTAATCCGTGTAAGCTATATCCATTAGTTAGGATTTGTTTTAACCTACTTGTGTTAATCCTTGTAACCTATATCCATTAGTTAAGATTTGTCTTAACTTATTTATTTTATTAGCAAAAAGCAGCACAGCAAAAGCAAATAACTGTCAGAAAACAAAATAAAAAATAAATTGCCATATCTTTTTTAAGTACATAACAAATTCCTCAACACAGAGGAAGAACTAGGATGGCTAGAGTACTGTTTGCAAGTTAAATTAAATGCATGTTTTTCCATGGTCTCAATAACAGAGAGGAATTTGTTATATACTTAAAAGGAAAAGGGTTAAAACACTGACTTTTTTAGAATGTTTGTAGAAGTTTTATTTCTCTTCAGTTTAGCCTATTTCATTATGTGACTAGGCTTTTTCTTTAATTTAGCCTATTTTATGATGTGACTAGGCTTCTTAACTTAGATTGGATGTTGTTGGGTGATGTTTCCCAAAAATGGGTATTTAATGTATGTAAAGAACAATGAATTTTAGTCTGAAGAAGTCTCTAGACAAAAGTGCTAACTGAAGTCATTGTCTTGTTAATAAAGTGCCAGTAATCCTACAGATACTGCAATTTATTTTTTATTCTATTTATTTATTTATTCATTTGCCATTTGTTAACCAGGTTGGTCTGGTGGGGCAGGTGCCCTTTTTCAGCAGAGACCCGAGGAGAAAAGCTCCATTACAGCAAAGAATTTTTACAATCAATAAAGTATTTACACACATAATCAATAATGCATTTAACCATACAATCATGGGGAGATACATACAACAAAAGAAGATATAATTTTTTTTACAATGTATGAAGAGGAGAAAATTAAACATAGAAATATACTATTGTGTGCCTTATAAGTACAGGATGAACAATGAAAATCATACATTGGATGGGAAATTACTAATCTTTGCATAAGTGTAGTAAGGCATACAGGTGTCAGAGAGAAAGAGAGAGATCCATGCACAAAGCAAAAGAAGAGGAGGGGTATAGCATGAAGGAGGAGGTAGAAGTATAGAGTGAAGATTAAAGTATAGTGGAAGGGAAAGGTCAAAGAGGAAGAGAGTCTAGAATACAGATAAGAAATAAGTATACTATAAAATATAAAAGTATAAAGTATAAAACAATACTTGTGTTAATCCCTGTAACCTATATCCATTATTTAGGATTTGTCTTAATCTACTTGCTAAAAGTTCCAAATAAAGAACAAGCAAAAACAGAGAGCATGAGCATCCTTGCCTGGTGCCTCTTTGTAAATTAAACACCCATGAAATGTTATTCCCCACCTTTAATCTGGCCATAGCATGTTTATATAGTGAGTGAAGTACTTTAACAAACCCCTCAAAAAATTCAGGAATTGTAATAGTTGATTACACTGCCAAATACTTTTTCAGCATTTAGACTTGCTACTAATAAAGGGTGGTTTGCTGTAGTATAATCTTCTATAAATAAGCATTTTTATCTAATTATTGTGGGTGCTTGTGGCAGGTATGAATGTTGTTTGGCCTAAGTCAACCAACAGGGAAGTATTATGGCCAACCTTTAGGTGAATGGGCAGTTAAAAGTTTATAATCGAGGTGAGAATAGATACTGGGCAGTATGTGCCTACCTGAAGTGGGCCTTTACTAGGTTTCAGAATGGCAGCAATTATTGCCAGCCTGCAGTATTCAGGGAGTAAGGTGAATTAAGAACATAGTTCACCAAGACTTTGAAAGAATGTGGAAACATTTCTTTAACTTTTAGATATATCACTAGATATATCTCTATAGTTAAGCCATCAGAACCAGGTGATTGATCTTTCACTGGTGATTTTTCTCTAATTCAGGCGACAGCTGTTATACTTCCTCTAATAAAAAGTACTTTATTAAGGATCTTGCCTGGAACTGATTAAGTTTATTCAAAGGTTTAAAACTAAAATACATCAACTAATTCTTTGTTCCTAACAGCTTGCATACATTGCTGTATATGTATTCATAAACTACCAAAAGAGTTTATTGTAGCTCCAGAATGTTATAGCATGTCCCTAACAAGTAGCCCTTTCTTTTATTAACCACTCTATCCTCTTTTTGCTGTCTCAACCATAATGCCAAATGTTTCTGATTACTAGAAGTAACCTCAAAGTTTCTTAGTTTAAGAAATCTCTTGGTAGGTTTACCCTTATTCATGACATTTTTTAATTTTGTCTTATATAGCCTTAATGTTCTGTGCTGACAACCTTGCTTATAACATCACATTGTCTATTAACTTCATATTGTTCCCTAGCTTGCTACGTATAACATTCAGCTTTCCTGATACACATTCCCTCATAAACTTTATTAAATCTGCTTTGATAAGCTGTCATCTTGCTGGAATTAAACCCTGATATTGTAGCTTTAAAATACACCACTGTGATATTAAATTTTCAAAACCCAACTTTTATTGCTATCCAGAAAAAAAAAAAAGAATTCAAGCTCCAGTGGCTGACTGATTGGGACCTATGCAGATGCATTTTTGCTAGCAAAGGAGCATGATCTGGGAAAGTTTTCTATCTATCAATCAGATAAGTATATTCCCTTGCCACTGTTTTGTCAGTCATAACATATGACCCACATTTGTAATGAACTTAAAGTGCTGTTTATATCCATCATTCCTGCTGTCAATATATATTTACTTATGAAGTTCTCTAGTGGACGTGTCTTTTTTATGCAAGGACCCAAATAAATACCCAAATGCTCTTTGTCTGAGTAAAAAAAAAACACAGTTGAGATATTCCATGGGGTATTTATACATTAACTAATGTAAATACCTTACCTTTTAACCTGATACTTATCTACCCTCTGTACCAGCTCTTTTTTCCTATCATCTGAAAATGGGTACCTTTTACCACTGTAGCAAAACTCCTATGTCCACCTGAAGGATATGAAACAAAACATACTGTGTAATAACCAAATGCCCTTAACCTCAAATACTCAGGTTGTGAAAGATGTGATTCTTGTAGCAACCCAAAATGGGGCTTAAACTTTTTCATATATGCAAAAACGTTGACTGTTTTGACAGGGTTAGAAATTCCATTTGCATTCCAAGACATTAAATAGTATAAAAATGTGTAGACAATATATACTTTTTAAGAATGCTCACTCTCTGTTCATAATTTAATATCTGATTTAATAGCTCATTCTCACTGAATATTTACACCCCATATACCAGTTGGTCTTGCAACCTGAAAGGCCGTACCAAGTCTTTTGCTGCAAAATAAAGTACAGTTTTGTAAAATATTACCATAATGGTAGATGTCCTTGTCTTCACTGCTGCAGTATTCTTAACAAAATGGGATTCCCTACCGAGGAAGCCCGATGTCCAGCCAGTCTTCCAAAAACTTCTGAATTTAAAAGATATGCTGACCATCACTACATGCTCCCTGAGTAATGTAGGGCATAAAGGTGACATTCAGGCTTATCAAAAACAGTACTAATTGCCCCAGGAGGAACACCAGTCCAAGGAACCCAAGAGGTAATGTGTATATCCAGGAAGGTAAATAACTAGGGGGATGGAGGGAGGGAGTGAATACTGTAGCAGTGAAAGCAAGGACATCTACTGTTATGGTAAGATTTTACACAACTGTACTATGTCCTTACATTCACTGCTGCAGTATTCTTAATGATATGGGAGAGTGCCGAGCTCAAGAGGAAACTTGGGAGGAGGAAAGGGTAGAAGAGTCCCCTAAAATATAATGAAGAACTGAACTAGCAAAACCAGCCCTAGCACTAGAGATACCATCCAACTTGTAATGCTTGGTAAAGGTATGCACAGAAGTCCAGGTTGCTGCTTCAAGAATAGAATCAGCATCTAAGCCTTTGAAAAGCACCAGAAGAAGCCACAGCTTTAGTAGAATGAACCTTGAAAAAGGAAGGCTCTTGCCATGAAAAATGTAAGAAAAGGAAATAGTGTTAAAAATCCAAGAAGAAATAGTTTGCTTGGATACAGCAAACCCCAAAGATCTTGGATGAAAATAAACAAATAACTGATATTTTCTAATAGCCTTGGTCATATCCAAATAAATTCTAAGTTGCCTATGCAAGCCCAAAGTATGCAGCACCCTCTCACTGTCAGTTTGGGGAGAGGGGAAAATGTAGGCAGATTAATAGACTGATTAAGTGATAACTCATTAACCACTTTCAGCATAAAAGAAGAGTTGGTGTGTAAGGACACTGTCCTCATGAAAAATCAAAAAAGGAGAACAAGCCATGAGGGCCTGCAACTCAGACATCCATCTGGCAGAAGTAGGCACTAACAAAAGAACAGTCTTCCAGGAACAATGTTGCAAGAAAGTTGAAGCAGCAGGCTCAAAAGGAGCCTGAGTCAACTTCTCCAAAACAAAATTAAGATCCCAAGGAGGACAAACAAGCTTTCTGGGAGGTCTAAAATTAAGGATGCCTTTAAGAAATTATCTCACCTCAAATCTAGCAGCTAAAGGAGAAAAAAAAAGGCAGACAAGCAGATAGCTGATAGGTGGGCCTTAATAGAAGAATAGGCCAAACCAGCACTGAGCAACTCATACAAATAAGAGAGAACCAAAGGAGCATCCAAAGTAAGTGGGTCCAGTTTATGAGAGAGACATCAAAAAGAAAAATGCTTCCATTTGGATAAGTAGGATTTCCTAGTCATAGGTTTTCTGGCCTCCTGCAGGACTTGCAGCACATCCTCAGAAAAAAAGGTGTTTATGAGGAATAACAATTCTATCACCCACAGTGTCAGTTGAAGCGTGGACAGATGGGGCTTGTTAAATGATCCCTTGTTTTGTGTGATTACATCCACCCTGTAAGGTGACTTGTGATGACTACCCCTGGTTAGATGTAGAAGAAGAGGGAACCAGTGCTGCCATGGCCAAAAGGGAGTCACCAGCAAGATTTTGGGAGCATCCTGTTGGATTTTGAACAGGACTTTCAGAATGAGTTGAAGGGGATGGAATGCATAAAGAAACATCCCCTTCCAACAGAATGTGAGGACATCTACCTTCCCTACCAGATGACCTGGGACTTTGGCACAAAACAGAGGAAGTTGTCCGTTCAGGGGGGTGGCAATAAGATCCACTTGAGAAGTACCCAAATGGCGGATAATGTCCAGAAACACATCCCTGTGAAGCATCCATTCATGGGACTGAGTTAAGGACCTGCTCAGTGTGTCTGCCACAATGTTTTGACTGGAAGGGATATAAACTGCCTGAAGAGTCACTTGACACTTGTCATCAAGATCCCATATCAGAAGTGCCAACTGACAAAGAAGATAAGATCTTGTTCAGCCATGCTTGTTGATATGCCACATCACTGTGGTATTGTCTGTGAATACCTTGAAAGGCCCTAGAGAAAAGAGAGACTGATAGGCCTGAAGAGCCAGCAGAAGGGCTCTCATCTGTTTGACATTGATGTGCTCCTTCTGCTAACGAGGTGACCACACCCCCTGTACCTTTAGGGAATCAAAAGTCGCACCCATCCTATGTCTGATGCATCTGTGAACAATTTCTGAGAGGGAAGAGGGGAATGAAAATGGATCCCTGGATTCAGAGACAACTGCTGAATCCATCAGAGAAGTTACTGCCTGAGGCAAGGAAGAAGAGGAACTACAAATTCTAGAGGATGAGCATGTTGAAGCCACACTGACTTCAGAAATCACTGAAACTTTCTCATATGATATTTGGCCAGAGGGAGCATTGGAATGTTGGATGCCATGAAACCCAGAACTCTCAGAAACTCCCTGTTGGTAATGGAAGCCAGAGGAAGAAGAATATGAAAGAAAGAAATGAGAGTTAAGGCCTTTGGAGGGGGTAGAGATGCAAGCATTGGCACCGTCTGAATCCTGCAACCCAGAAAAACATGATCATGAGAAGGAGTCAGAGAAGTCTTTTTGAAATTTGCAGTGAACCCCAGGCTCTAAAGAAGGGATAAGGCAAAATGACGATTTTGCAAAAGGGTCTCTAGAGAAGACGCCTGAATCAACAGGTTATCCAAGTAAGGAAATATTTGGATCTCTTGAAGTCTGCAAAAGGCAGTCATAGGAGCAAGGCATTTGGTGAACACCCTTGGGGCAGTAGAAAGGCCAAAGGGCAAAGCAGAGAACTGAAAATGCCAGGAAGCAACAGAGAAACACAAAGATGTCCTGAAAAGAGGATGGATTGGAATATGGAGGTAACCATCCTTGAGATCCAGAGACACCATATAGGCCTGAGGGAGCAAGAGACAGAATCTGAAGTGACAACATGTGAAAGGAAGGTACCTTTAGAAAAAGTGTTTATATGAGAGAGGTCTAGAATAGGTCTTCAAGTATCCTCTTTTCTGAGCACTAGAAACAGTCAGGAGTAGAAGCCTTTCCCCCTTTGGGAAACAGGCACCTCTTGAATAGTACCCTGAGACAAGAGATCTTGAAGAACCTCTGGTAAAAAAGGAAGATGTTCCTGAGGAGACTGAGGAATGCCCATAAAAGGAGGATGGGATTTTCACACTATGAAGTACCCTTGATGAATGATCGACAGAACCCAAGAACCCTGAGTGATCTGAAGCCAAACCAGAAAAGAAAGAGAAAGGCAAACAGAGAGAGGTATGTGGCTGGGAAGGGATGGATAGTCGCACAGCACCTGGTTTGTCCAAAAGGAAGGCTTTGGAGTCCCAAAAAATCGAGTAGCCTTAGCAGGAGGAGTCCCTTTGTCACTCTTCTTACTTTTAGTACTGTCTATGAACAAAGGCAGGCTTAGTGGCATAGTTTCTCTGAAACATCCTCTTTTCAGGAGAAACAAACACATGTTTAAGTTCCCATGAGGCCTTACCCTTATCTTGAAGGGACTTAAATAAACTAGCAGTAGCTTCCCCAAACAAAAGTTTAGAATCCAGAGGAGCATCCATCAACTTCACTTTAATATCATCAGGTAAAGGTTGAAGCCTAAGCCAAGAATACCCCCCTTATAACTGAACCAAAAACAGCAACCCTAGAAGAAGCATCTGCTGCATCAGAACTACATTTACTAGAATGACAAATGACTTGAGAGGAAGTCCCTAGCAAGGAAATAACAGAAATTTTACCCTCAGAGTTTGGAAAATCAGAAATAAGTTGACAGGCTTAGAAAGAAGAGCCAACATGTACCTAGACATATGGGACTGATAATTAATAGTCTAAAAGCTAGGGTAGCAGAAGTGTAAATCTTTTTGTCCAACCTGTCCATAGTTCTTCTGTCCTTGTCAGAAGGCTATAAGTTGAATAAAGGAAGCAATTGAGATGGCTTATCAGAGGCTACGGACACTACCGAGAGGTCAGCAGCAGAACATTTATATAAAAAAGAACAATCCTCAGGAACCCTATAAAAACCTGTCAGGCAGCAGGCTTCTTGGAAGCAGGGGGAGAGAATCAGGCACCTGAGAGTCACTGGAGAAAGCATCCAGTAAAGCAGCCAAGACAGGAGGAATAGCTGCAGGTTTAGGAGAGTCCAACTGCAACAATTCATAGTACCTCTTATGGATATCAGAGACCTGAGTACAATCCCACTTAAAAAAGTCCATCATCCTAGAGAGTATGTCCCCAAAGCAATATCAGGAAATAGATTCCTCCTCTTCTGACCCATAGTCCAAAGGAGAAGATATTTGAGTAGAATAAGTTAGGGATTCATCAGCAGAATCTCACTCATCCTCAGAAGAATCTTGGTCTCTAGGTCTTTTAAGAGGAGTAGAAGACCAAGGAGCAGCAGGAACTGAAACCCAATGAAGAGGCTTTAAGGACATTAAGGCAGGAAATAACCCCTGAATAAAAACCTGCCACTCACTTTGTGGATCCCTAGAAGCAGAAGAAACATGTTTAATTTTTTTGTTTCTTTATTAAGGGAGCATCCTGAGAAGGCTCAGATCCATGACGACAGTCAAGATCCATAGCAGGAACTTCTTCCCCAAATAAAAACTGAGGAATTCCCCTAGGCCCTTCAGAAAAAATCAGTCATGGTTCCCTCTGAATGTCTGAGACAGATGGCTGCAAAGCCTCTTCGGACGTGCTGCCAGCTGGATCCTCACTGGCCTCCAACATGGTAGCGGCAGAGAAATCTGACAATACAGCCGGGGATGAGCTTCTGGGTTCAATAAACCTCAGAAGAAACATCTAGCAGAGGCTGGACAGCAGAAGATTTGTACCCTTTTCACCTTTTTCCCTAATGGTTGACCCTCGGGGCAAGAGATTCCTTCCATACTTTCTTTAGCGAGTAGCTTAAGATGCTGGTTCTCAAGATACAAGAGAAGAAAGACTACTGTGAAGGGTTTTTGGAACAAAAGCCTGGCAAATAGAACAAGACGTATGGTCACGACAAGCACCTAAGCAAAAAAGACACTTATCGTCATAGTCTCTATGGAGAATCTGTCACCCACACTGGCATTTACCCTTCCTGGATAACATTAACTTTATGGAACACAAAAAAAGATGAGAAAAAACTAAATCCCCAATGGGGGACTTATCTTGCAAAAACAGCAAACAGGCATAGGAAGTCACTGGAGAACAAAAATGCATTCAACTGGCAGAAGATGGATGCAGGCAAATATAGCAATGGTGTAAAAGAATTTCTGTTTTTGGTAAGCCTGAACGTCACCTTTATGCCCTACATTATGCAGGGAACATATGGTGACATTCAGCATACCTTTTATATTCAGAAGTCTTTGGAAGACTGGCCAGATGTCTGGCTTCTGTCGCATGAAATCCCATATTATTAAGAATACTGCAGCAGTGAATGTAAGGACATCAAACTGTTCCTTCAACATTATAGTAAACCTTTTTTTCAAGCAAGTTAAATCTTAAAGCATTTCAACACCAATTAATAGCCCCACCCATGATAGCAAGACATCAAATTCCCTTTTAGACTGGATCCTAGTATCAGACTCTAGCAGGTACACCACCACGGGTACAATATCAGACTCTGTCAGTGATCATCTCCCAATCTGTATGACCAGACATCTCACACATCCAGTTAAAAAGCATTGTTATAAAACAACATGCAACCTTTCCAAGTTTAACCCAGTAATGTTCATTACTACACTATCATCTATTAAATGGAACCTCCTAAAAATCCTCCCCTTAGACTACGCAAATTGTAAATTAGTGCAATAACAATTTCTTTTCTAAATATCCTAAATAACCTTGCACCTTCTAGAAGGAAGAGACTAAAAACACATAATGGCTATCCAAAAAGAGTAGAATGTTAATGCAGGACAGAGAAACACAATGGAAAGAATGGAAACAATGGAAAATACCTCAGTATCTTCAAAACTTCAGAATGCTTCACAATCATACTAAAAAAGCAAATTAATGAAGACAAAAACTATAGCATAATAACTTTCAGAATAATACTAAATATAACCCTAAAAGATTTTGGACATCATTAAAGAAATCTTACATCCCGGCCAAAAATTCAACCCAAACCCCTCTCCTGAAAACTCACCACTCGAAACTGCAGTACAGTTCAACTCTTATTTTACAGATAGTGCAGCATCTCACCAAGGATTCCTCAACATCTAACCCCCACCCTAGCCCAACAGCTACATATAACCACATCCACTTTCACCTTCAAACCTGTGCCCATGGCCTATATAAAACTTCTTATAAACAAACTTAAACCATGCTCTTCTTCAGCTGATGACCTTCCACGCAAGTGCCTAAATATAGCAGGTAATAACATTGCCTATTCTGTCTCAATCCTTATAAATAGGTCCACCCATTAGACCTATAGCAATCTTATCTTCCCTTGCCAAAATACTTGAAAAATTTATTCACAAACAATTGCTAGTCTATCTCCTGTGGGAAGAACTCCTATCACCTACACAACAAGGCTTCCATCCTTCCCACAGTACTAGCACTTCCCTTCTAACCTATATAGATACTGTCTGTAAAGCTGGAGATAATGGCAAACTAGTCTCTTCCTTATTTCTAGACTTGTCTAAAGCCTTCGGCACAGTTTGTTACAGCAAACTTCTGCTTCAAATGTCCTAACTTAGTCTCTCTTAGCCCACCCATCTGTGGTTCAAAAGCTACCTGTCCAGTAGGTATCAGGCAGTAAAATGGCACTTCACTCTTTCTCCTTACCTCCCAGTCACCACTGGTGTACCACAAGGCTGTATCCTTGGACCCCCCCTTTAACATTTTCACCAACACCCTCTACAACACAACAGGCCACCCTAATACAGTGTGCAGATGATTCCACTCTCGTTTGCACATCTGACAACATGGTACAACTTCAAAAAATTACTCAGGAAGCTTTAACAGCCAATGAAACATGGCTTCATGACTCACAATTCATGCTCAACCCAAAAAAGACTAAACTACTACATTTTTCCCCAAAATCCTTCTCTCGTTAAAAAGCAAAATTTATAGTCCTCTCTCTTGATAATACAACCATTGAAGTCATTTCTCATAACAAATTATTAGGGGTGATAGTGGATGATAATATTACATTCAACCTGCATACACAATTGCACTAATAAAAATCATCAAAAATTAGGGATGCTTTACAGAGCCAAAAATATTCTCACCAACACAACTAAAAGTACACTTGCTACTACTTATCTCCTCCCCACACTTCTTTATGGCACTCCCATCCTTACTAACCTCCAGGCTTGACAAAAATTAAAACTTGAGCAATGCTATAGCAAAGTTGATAAATTGGCAGTAAATACCCCTTTCAGAACCCACCACTGCATAGCATTCAAAAGCCTAAGTTGGTTAGAATTGTCTTGTCAACTAACATATACACATCTTTTTACCACCAATAAAAGTATCCAGCATCCTTCTGCCTGTCCATCACTAAAAACATTCTACACAACTATGTTCCCGGTCAGTCATTGTGATCCAGTGACAAAAACTTCTACCTGTCTACATACCTATCAATTCTGCTGGGCATTGTCTCTACTTTTATAAGGTTGCTATAGCCTGGAACTCCTTGCCTGTATCCATCAGGCCAATATCCTCCATACCATCTTTCAAAACCACTCTGAAAGATTTCCTAGCTAAAATCTGACTCTGTTCTTGCTCAAAACCAGGATAAACTATATCCCTAAATGTGAGCAAGTACCTTTTCATTCCTTATATCTTCTTAATCTCCCTTCTTCACTTAGTTCCTTACTTCTATCAAGTTCTCTTCCCCAACTTTCTCTCTAAATGTATCATAAGCTTGTTTTCTCTCACTTCATATTGCAATTCCTGTTTGTATTAGACTAACCTTTAACTGTCTAAAATATCTCTAAATATTAAATGATGTATAACTTGTATTGATTCTTAACCAATGTTTTTATATTATGACTAATTTGTAATAATTATTTAAACTGGAGATGTTTTTGTTTTATTTTTTAAGACTGTATATTATTGTTCTTAAAATGTTTTGTAATAATTTGGAGCTTTTCTTCCCGGGTCTCTGCTGAAAATGGGATTCTACTCAGCCGGACTTTCCTGGTAATCAAATGTCTATTAATAAATAAACACTCAAAAATTAACTGAGTAGCAAACTAACATTTATAACAACAGTCTTTAAACAATACATACTGTGTTCTAAAGTAGGAGGTACAATTCCTCCTAAAGGGAAGGGTATTTTTATGCAATTACAACAGTTACTTTATAGAGTAGAAATATAAACTCTCCAAGACATAAATCTTCCCCTGTTGAATAGTCTTCCTCCCCTATTACTAGTCATTAAACTTTAGCAAAAGTCACCTTTGAAGATCAGCAACACATCTGTTTAAGATCTATTGCAGGCACAGGCAAAGACAAAAACTGCCAAAATCTAAAGTAAAAAAAAAAAAAATTTCAGCTCTTGCAGTGTGGTGGTACAGCAGTAGCATTGTTGCCTCACAGCAAGAGGTTCTCCCATTCGATTCTCGGCTTGGGTTGGGAGTGCCTTCTGTGTGGAGTCTCCATGTCCTCCCTGCGGTCGAGTGGGCGTTCGAAAGACATGCGTTGAATGGGCGTGCCTTCATTGAAGGTTGGGCATCAGGCTGGCAACTCGACACCATAAAAAACAACTGCCAATCATTAGCGGACCGGAGTTCCGCTGTGGCGACCCCTAACCGGGAAAAGACGAACAACAACAACAACAACAACAATAAAGATAGCCACCTTATTTTTGATTTTTTTTTTTGCATCAGAATCTAGCATGTTATCTAGTTTGGTCCTTGCAATGTGCGGGTGCAATTAATAGGCAATCTTTTTTTTTTAATGGCTTCTTTAAGTGCTCAGAAATCTTTCACATTCATGTAGATTTTCTACTTGCACTTCCAGAAAGTTGGTGCTAACAACAAATATTCATTCTGAAGCCTTCTGGTTAATTATGGCATCATGTTTTCTGCTGCAATAACCTTATTAGTAATTAACATTTCATATAAACTTGTGTACATATATTACCCATTGCCCTTAAGATTAAACAGTTTTTGTTAAACAGGTCAGGTGTAACTTTTGTGCATATATTACCCATTGCCCTTAAGATAAATAGTTTTTGTTAAACAGGTTAGGTGTAGTATCTGTCACAGTAATTTCATATAACACAACCAACTAACATCCAAAACCCTAAAGAAAATTCATTTTGTAACGAACATTGCAATTTATTTTTAACTTGGAAAGGATGACTAAAGGGCAGTTACCGAGAAACAGTGACTACATGCTAGACTTTCACAGATCAGTTATCCAATTATGTCCCTTCGATACAAGTTACTGCCCTCCATCATTCAAAGTCTCACATATTCATTGACATTTAGGTACATGTATTAACCATTGCTCTCAAGATTAAGCACTGTTAATTAAGCACACCCAATACAGTACCTGTAAATAAAAGTCATAATCCACATAATACAATCAAATACAGTCTGGTATTGTAAGGAAGATCCATTTCTTATTCAACGCTTTAGTTGTTCATTCAAGGTGGCTGGAGCAAAAGAATCAGGAAACAGTAAGAATATCTGAGAATTCTTGACTGATCAAGCAATCATTCAGCTTTGTTTTACCCACAAAAATGCAAATGTAGCTCTGTGTCACTCCATTGTTATCTTTTAAAAGAGGAAAATATCCAGTTGCCTATTCTGCTGCCTGTCACCATGAATACATGCTTCTCCTTCAGGTATATTTCCCAAATGGTCTGAGCCTTTGGGAGAATTTTACAGTACCTGTTTATTTTCACCTCTTTATCCACAGTTGTTTAAAATGTCACTTATTCCCCTGGCAGATTCACTTTCATGCATGCGAGATACAAAAGACAGAATTTGACTTTTCCTGCCTACATAGTTTAATTGTTGCTTGAAAGGTAGCTCTTCCCTTTCTAACTTTTGGAGAATAGTCATGGTCACACAGATCTGTTGTCTCTGATTTTCACCAATATTCCTGAGAAAAATTCTGCTACCCTTCAGTAATGTATTCCATACATTTAATACTCAGGAGTGCTAGTAAACTGCAGATTTTTACATCTTCCTTTGTCCTCCATGTCTATTATTTTTCTTCCACAAGTACAGCCTTCATTTTTGAGGAAGATATCCTGTGTGAAATGTCCTTTAATCCTTCATTCACCTCTCATAACTGATCTGAATGTGCAGACAAAGCCATTTCCAAATCGTCCAGCTTTTTCAGAATCAGCAATATAATCCGACAAGGTGGAATTAATCTTGTCTAGTTCTGCCCTAATTAATTCATCTGGTGGTTTCTCCATAGCTCCTATAGCTTTGTTTCTTTCCTGGTGTGTAGCAGATCACAGTCCCTCATCATAGGTTCATAGGTTCATAGGTAGGTACTAGGCTATCGGCCCTAGGGCCTATAAAAGCCCAGCCAAAATGGTACCCTGGCTTTTGCCACCCAAGAAATATATTTTCCTGTGCCACTGTTGAGCAGAACCACAGAAGTGATCCCTGGGGTGAATTTCCTATTTCCCATCCAATCATCAAGATTTTTCTTGAAGAGTGCTAATGAGGAGCTTTGTTTGATATAGATAGGTAGTTTATTCCAGAGTATGGGAAGTCACTGGGACAGGAATCTATCCCTCTGGCATGTTCTGTTTATTGTGGTGACAAGGTTTAGGTCCCTAGAGCGTGTAGCTCAAAGGGACTGGGATTTCTTTAAGTGGAGCATGTCCAACAGCTCTGGGTTTGACATAGCTTTGTATGTTAGGCAGAGATCACCTCTGAGTAGGCGATATGCGACGGAGTAAAGCTGGAGTTTTTTGAGACGGTCTGCGTAGGGTATCTGTTTGAGGCTGGTAATCCTCTTTGTGAGGTATTTCTGCGGCCTTTCCAGTTGTTGTAGATGTCTTGTGAGGTACATACCAAAAGGGGCATTGTACTCTGTAATGGGTCTAATGAGTGATGAGCAGAGGGGAACAATGACCTCTTTTTTTCTGGATGAGAAACCTTCTGTGATGAGGTGTGCCACGTAGAAGGATTTCCTGACTGCTGTGGCAATGTGATTATTAAAGGAGAGACTACTGTCCACCTGTGCCCCAAGGTCTCTTATCACACTTTCGGTGTTAAGTATACTACTGCCTATGTTGTAGTTCATGGGTACAGTTTTTTTACCAAAGGGGATGACAATGCACTTTTTGGCATTGAGCTTGAAGCCATGGCTTTGACACCAGGCATCTGTCTCAGTGAGGCCCTTTTGTAGGATGTCCACATTGTTAGGAGTTTCGATTATGGCTCCTAGTTTGCAGTCATCTGCAGACTTCGTTAGCCAAAGACCTTCTGTGTTAGCTTGTACTTCAGAGAAGTAGATACCAAACAGGAGAGGACCCAGGACTGAACCCTGTGGTACTACACTTGTCACTGGTCTGAAGTCGGATTTGGAGTCTGCTACTTTCAAAGTGTGGGTTCTGTCAGTGAGCCAGTTGGCAACCCATCTTGTGACATAGGGATTTATACCTAGTTTAGTGAGTTTATCTATAATTCCAGAGTGGCGGATGGTGTCATCTGTGTAGAAACCTGAACATCCTGACAACCCATTTTTTTCCAAAAACCTAATCTGAGTAGATTTGTTTTCTTTTTGTTTTTAAGCAAGAAGAATCCCCATGCATTCAGACCTCAGAACTCAAGTAAATGAAAGACTTCTGTCACAAAATCAAGAGTTTTAGCAGCAAATATGCACTTTTAAAAACAAGTGCAGAGAGGATAAATGTCTTATAAAACACATCTTAAATGCTCTAAACTCCCAAAAGGAAGTTTGATGTGAGCCGTTTTTGATTAAAATATTTAGACTTGTATATGGCATCAAGTTTCAAAATGACTCCACAAGCCTGCCATTTCTCTTGTTGCTGCCAGTATTACACCCCTGAAGGTGATTAATAAAATGTACAGTTAAACGATTTAAAAATATTTAGCTATACAGACTTCACACCTGTTTGAGGATATAATTCACAAAAAACAGTTATTTTGGCAACTTTTTAAGTTTATTAGAGCAATATTTAAAATCTGCTTCAGATTTTGGGCTTTTGTCTCCCTCATTCATTTTGGCTTTGTCCTGGTTTCTTGCACTAAGAGGTTGAGATGTATGGTTACGGGAGAAGGAAGAGAGGTTTAGGATTAGAGTTAGGGGTTATAGGGCTGTACAGTTTTATAGTTGTATTAAGGGCTACAGAGTTACAGGAAACTGAGTTACTGGCAGTATGAGCTCTTGCCTTTTCAAGCAAGTGGCAGCGAGTAAGGGTGCCTTGAACAAATAGGTTGTCAGTACTTGTAGCAGATCCTAAAAAACATGCACATCTACTTAATATGTGTGTAAATGTGTATGTGTGTGTGTGTGCGTGCGTGTGTGTGTATGTGTCTGTTTGCGCATGCCTGTGTGAGTGTGTGCACATATGTATGTGAGACAGAGAGAGACAGAGAGACAGAAAGAGAGAGAGAGAGAGAGAGAGAGAGAGAGGCTGGCTATGGATTTTAAAATGCAATGAATGCAATGCTTAAGTCCAATGAGACCAATTTTCTGATGTCAAAAAGCCATCCTCTGTAAGCTGGTTATAGAAGAGATGGTGACATGGACACTCTCCCTTTATTTAAAAAGTTCCTGATATGACATGCATTTTGGTTATGCTCTTTTATCTGGAAAAGCCTAAAGTTTTATAAAATGGTTGATTCCCTTAACAAATAAACTTTAAAAGACAACTTTTGTAACCAAGCAAAAAATTCACAGGGCCTGTAGAAACTGGTGAGTAAACT
>NC_056730.1:533093994-533108994 GCF_019279795.1 Protopterus annectens | reverse complement strand
TGTCCAAAGGTGCACACACACACTCCTAATATCCATAAATGAATATAAAGATCACAAACAATAACTTTTCAGTGAACTTTCCCCTTACTATAATATTTTGCATGTTAAACTCCACTATAGAAAAAAAAACTTAAGGTAAGCACTTCCTTATTACATAACTTCAATAAATATTAGTTATTACAAAATACTTGGTAATTCTGCCTATATAAAGTAAAAATATTAAAAATATTGTACTGTCCTAAATTGATCACAACAAAAAATAATGTTTTCAGATGATTAAACATTGTTATGTCTTAACAAAACAAGGAGACATTAATTAATATAATTAAGTATAGATAAAAGTTTTTTTTTCTGTTTGAGCAAAAGTAACTTTTTATAGACTGCTTACAGGCTTAAATCAGTATTACAGATACTTCATACAGTTCTAGTGGCATCTAAAAATACTTATGCAGATTAAGTACTAGTACTGCAGCTGTAAAATTGTTGAGCTCTTATTTACCCTAATAAAATACTATCATTACTTAACAGTGGTAGAAGTCAAACACGGTCTCACTTTCAGATCCACTTTCAAAGAACATAGACCTTTTAATATTCAAATATATCCCTGTGTAGTAGAGCCATTAAAGATAGCCACTATTTTTTTAAGAAGAAACATCTTTATTAAATTATCACTTATGACATAGGCAATCATACATTTATATAAATGAAAACAGATTATATTGACATAATCCCAGCTACAAACATTTTAATTCACAAATCATACTATGCTGACATAATCCTAGTTGCAAAGGTTATGTATCACTTATAATCTAAACAATCATTGTCAGTCAAACATTACATAGCCCATTCAAGTTTTGCCTTCTTTTAAACCTCATTCCTACCCTGCATGTATTATTCCAACAATTCCCACTTTTCGTATGTAATTTGCTCCTACCCTTATTTGAAGATCCCAGTTCCAGTTGTTTTATCTCTGTTACTATATTCACTACTTCTAGTACAGTTGGTTTAGACTTTGATTTCCATTTTCTAGTAATTGCTTTTTTGGCAGCCATCATAATTAGACTCAGCAAGGTCTTACTATGTCTAGGCAATTCCGAGTCTGTATCATAACTCATAAAAATCATCTCCCTAGTTACACCAGTTTTCTCAGTCAGTGTCTCCAACAGACCAGTCTGCATGAAATCTTTAAAGTCTGCCAACTCATTACACTCCCAGAAAATATGTTCCCAATTACCGCTTTCTTCCCCATCACACCTCCAACATTTAATGTCTACCTGAGGAAAAATTCTCTGGAGTGTACGTGGGGTATAAAGATATCTATGCAAACATTTCCAAGCAAAAATCCTAAATCTTCTAGATCTTGTTGCATATTTGGGAGACATATGTATATCCCCCATTGTTTCCCCCATTGTTTCTTTGTGAATTGCTTATCCAATCTCATTTCCCAATCCTTTATAACCACCTCTGAGTGATTTTCATAGTTATCATGCAATATTTTATATGTTGTACTAATTATTCCTTTTAATGGCAGTTTCTGTTCTAGATTTTACTAAAAACTCTACCAGTGTTGGTCTTTTGTTTAGGATCCCCCTATTTCTTTCTGTTTGCTTGTACTCTGATATCAATCATTGATAGGGAAGGCAGTCTCTAACCTGCAGTCCAAATAATTTATTGGCTTCTTCTCATTCTATTACCTTTCCCTCTTTAGTTATTTGCTGTCAACACCTTGGTTCCTTTGCAAGTTTGCTCCAATAAATGACAGCCCCCTCTTGTCTATTGTCTGTATACGTAACTGCAGTCAGCCTTATTAGCAGAATCTCCTTTTTCCATTCCCATGTTGGCTTAGTTCTTAGAATACTTTCTCCCACTTTATGAATATAATATTCTATATGATTATTGTTATCCTCCTTAAAGATCTGCATCCAAAATCTCAGTCTTTCCTTGTTTCTTGAGCTTCACCCATGTTTCATCATCATCTCTTTCCACCTTATATTATAGGTTTCTGATTGTGCTATGTATAGGAGTCTTAACTGTGTACCTCTAAAATACCCCTTCAAATTGGGCATTCCCCAATATGCCCTGTTTCATTGGAAGAATCAACTTATACCACTTGACTCTTGCTGTCTTCACCTCCCAGAAAAACTCCTACAGCTCTTTATTAATTGCTGTCCACAACTTTTCCTCTGGTTCATAAAATATGCCTGACCTGTCTATAAGGCTAAAGGGACTAAAAACACTTTAACTGCTTGTATCTTACTATCCATATAACAGAGTTTCCAATTTCTCAGTTTTTGTATTATCATTTGTTTAGTCTCTTCCCCCATATCCTTAGCTGCCACACCACAATCATTTTCATCCATACTCCTAAATGCTTCATTTTATCACGTCCCCATAAATATGGATAATGCTGAACCAATTCATGTGCAGGTACATAATTTAAAGCTATTCACTTTATTTAATTTTGTATTCCAAAAAGATCTGAAACTGTCTCAAAATGTTCCATGACACTGTAATGTACTTTTCTGGTTCTGTCAGGTATAAAATAATATTATACTCAGATAGAGACAGATTTTCTTGACTACCGTACAAACTATGTCCTTAAATTTCTGAGTCCCTACTTTCTTTGCCAGTGGTGCTAAATATAATGCAAATAACAAAAGAGAAAGATAACATCCCTACCCTGTTCCACTGCTCAAGCAAAAATTATCAGAGAGAACCTCACCCGTTTTAATTTTCCTCTCCGATCCCCTCATATATCCTCCTAATCAACCTTACAATTTTATCAGGCAATCCAAATGCTTCCACTACCATACTCATCATAAAGTCCCAGCTTACTCTGTCAAATGCTTTCTCTGCATCAAGACCCACCAACAACAGTGGTATTTTCTTGTATTCTGCTTCCCTCTGAATCATCAATGTTCTATTAATATTGTCAAATGTTTGCCTCCCCTCCACAAAAACAAACTGATCCATGTTTATCAATTTTGGCATCTCTTTTACCATTCATTTAGCCATCATAGACATAAACACTTTATAATCATGGTTTAGTATTGAACTTGGCATGTGTGAAGCTGGATCTGATAGATATGTACCTTCTTTAGGTATTACAGCTACCACCACTTTCTTCCAGGATCTTTGTACTTCTCCTCCTCTTAAAATACTGTTAAACCAAACCTTCCAGATCTTTATCATTGTTTCCCTCCAAGCTTCCAAACTTCCACAGGAATACCATCTATTCCTGGGGAGTTTCTTTTAGATTGGTTATGCATCACCATTTTATCTCTTCTTCTCCTATCCTAACTGTTAGTAATTGAGCTTTATCTACCTCTAACCTTGGCATATTTAATTCTTCTATAAACATTTCCATTTGTGCCGTTTCTTGATTTCAATATTTCTCTGCTTTATACAGAGTTTCATAAAATTTCCAAAATATTTCTAATACTTCTACAAGATCTCTTGTTAACTTCCTTGTTATAGGCTCCCTAAGCTTGGCGACAGCCATTTCTACTTTTTGTTGCCTGAATCACTGTGCTAAAAGTTACTATAAAAAAACAGTTACTTAACAGCAATCTTTCTAAACTCATGCATATTATCGAGGTAATCCCTTATTTTCTGTTTAGCATTCTGCAGTTGCCCCTCTTCTTGTCCTGTGAGATTCCCCCTTTTCTGCAATACTTTAACATTTGTCAGTCCCTCTAAATATTTTTTGTTACTTCTTAACTATATCATCCTTTCTTTTACTTATACCCTATTTTTAAACTCCAGTTTAATTTTATTCCACTCCCTAGTTATATTTTCAGAAGAATTTTCTATCTTCTCTAATAGCTCCTAAATAATTTTCACTACCCATTCCTTAAATCCCTCTCTTTTCAATAGATAGGTGTGTCATTTTTATTTCATTACCCTGTGTTTTTATTTTAGTTATTATTGGCACATAATCTGAAATAGTTATTGGGTGTGTATCAAGACCTTCAATTAAATGCACATGTTCCTGTGAAATGTAAATTCTGTCTAGCCTAGCCCTGTTTTTGTATCTTGGGGAATAATATGTAAATTCACTCTGAACTCCTAATGCTGAATTCACATCTTTCAAGCCAAATGTTTTTATACATTTCTGAAAAAGTCTACCCTCCTTTGTTATACTTTCCCTTCTGAGCTCACCAGACACATCTTTACCACTGCAGATCAAATTCCAGTCCCCACATATAAGTAATATTCCTTGCTGAAAGCTGATTATTTCTCCTACAATTTTCTTAAGCTCCATTATGGCACTTTTAGGGAGAATATAAATACATGCCAATGTAATCCTCCTCTCCTGCCAGTAGCCCCTTAGTACTACAAATCCGCTATTATTATCTTTTTTATCTTTAAAAGATGAATCACTATTGGAGCTCTTCTTGCAAGTAATATAAGTACTCCTCTTTTCCTTTCTCCCAAGTATTCTGCTGAATAACCACCCTGAAAAACATTTCTTTATCAAATTCACATGTTCGTTTCTTTCCAAGTGTGTTTCCTGTAGCATAACTATTTGCACTTTTTAATATAGTTCACTGCTCTTTCTTTTTTACATTTATCTCTGAGACCATTGACATTTAAAGACATTACAGAAAGCATCATTGAATTAAAATGTTATTATTCCCATCTTTTATGTTTAACAGCTTTTTTTGTTTAATGTCTAGTTCCAGCTTTTGTGCTACGTGAATACACTGTCTGGCAGGTTGAACTTTTATACATTTGTTTCTTGTCATATTCATGTGACCCTATGTCACATCCCCCCAAAAAAACAAACAAAAAAAAAACAAAACAAAAAAATACACCCCAATACCCCCTAAAACCTATTAACTTAATATTAACACACAAAACTATGTACATCTTCACATATTGAAATGTTACCCTTCTAATAGGAACAAATATCCCAAACTGACATCCACAATCGCAGACTTGAGTTAACCTAAAAGAAAGTTTATCCATGCTAAGACACATGATGCAGTCTGTGCTTCTACTAAGTGCTGTCTGTTTTTATCTTATCTTTATAGCTCTCCCAGCTGGGAAAACACCTGAGTGCTTTCAGAGAGCATTATTTTCTCCTACCCAATTTCTCTTTTTTTCTAGCCAATTTCTCTTTATCAGATTGTAGCTAATTTCTCTTTAACAGATGGTCTCCATGGAGACATGAATACCAGGTACAGAACAGCTACTAGGCATACATTTATTTACTAGAAAAAGCCTTATAATATGCAATATTCTTATTTATTTACTTGCTTTCTCTTAAACCTATTTACTAGATCAAGCTAAGAGCATTACTCCAGTCACCCATGCAAGAATGAGAAAAAGCACATTATTTTTTTCTTTTGTCATGTCCTTTTAACCAGACTTTTTTCTACATTGCTGTGCTTACAGTTCTTAAAACTGAACAAGGAGAAAGAGAAAAGAAGGGAGAAAGAAAAAAAAAGAGTGAAAAAATAGGAGCATCAGTTTACAATAATATCCCCATTACACTTAAATGCAACCGAGAAAACATCACTTTATAGCATGCAAAGAAAATCATATACTATAAAATAGTACTATTAAGAAAAAAATTATTTTAGTTATAGTTAACTTTCTCCCTCCTCTTCCCCTCCCCTAAGTATTTTTTCCAAACATTAATGACATGAAGTAGGGCATATACCTTAGAGTTCAAAAAAGTACAAAACTTCCAGATTGTCGTGTTCTGTTATATTTCACAAATATAATTATTGTTTTGTAATTCCACATTTATCAGTTTCCAAGTTGTCATCTCCATCTCCCAAATCCTGTCTCTGCTTCATTTCCAATGTGATCTTGATTCTTCTTGTCAACTCTCATGTTCTCTTCCTTCTCTCCAGCATTTTCTGTTTAAACATTTGAAAAAGTTTCATTGGCACAGTCCCTTTGTTGTCTTTATTACCAGAAGAACAAGAAGCAAAATCTTTTTTTTTTACAGCTCACTGTTTGTTGGAGAAACTTCTGCATTTCCTCCTTAGCATGTACATCATCATAACATGATTTTGTCCCTCCAGGGAAGAATGTTTTGAAGACAGCTGGGCACAGCAGTTTAAATCTCGTGCCTTATTCTCAACATTCCCTGAATAATGGAATAAATGTCCATCTCTTCCCCTGGTGCACAATTGGTAATCATTCTCTACAAACACTCTGCTGTCTCCCACTTTTAGTACTTTGTCCTTCTGCCTCAGTTTTGTCAGAATCAACTCATTCTGTTGGTAGGATTGCATCTTTACTATTAAAGGTCTAGGTTGCTTTCTCAAAGCCAGGTTTGGAGCATACACAAGATGTGCCCTTTCATTTAACAACTCTTGCTGTGAAATACCACTCCAGTTGCTTATTTGTGCTTTCATAAAATTAATACAGTCTGTTCCTTCCAGCTTCTCTGTCACAGCTGAAAATCTCAGGTTTTCCCTATGTGCTCTGTCCTCTAATTCTATTATTTTTTGAAACATCTCTTCTCGAGCAGTCTAATATTCAGCCAGCCTTTTCTTCATTTCACCTCTGATTTTTGCAGTTTTATCACCTCATTTGAATATCTGTTTAAAGTTTCTTCCATTTTTTACAGCCTTTTGATGTTTGAGTTGATATACTCCATCAGTGTTTTGTTTGTTTTAACCAGGTTTGTGTGCAGTTGTCTTATGCTTTCCTCTAGTTTACTGGATGTCATCTCTGGAACTTGCACTGCTTTTTGATGAACAGCTGCAGTACTTTTCCCAGTCAGTGTTTTTTCTTTCAGGTCATCTGTATTTCTTTTTTTCCTGGCATCCCGGCAGTGCACTTACTAGCCAGTTACTGAAATTTACCCAGAAGCACAAAAGTTCATTGACCTTCTCTGCTGAGTTTCTGTTTTCACACTGGGTGAGCTAGAATTAAGCTGTTATTCAATGTGCAGCCATCTTGGAAGTCTCCAAAGATAGCTACTATTGAATGCAATCAGCTTTTAACTTCAGTAGTAATACAAATTGCTTTCAAATGCAATAGCAAAACAAAATCTGCAATGGGAAATACTTCTGTACTTTATTTCTATACAAACCAATTAGAACAATTATCCTACAATTCAATATAACTTGTAACATCATTTGGAAAGATTGTATAGCTGGAACCTTTGAAATGCCACAGAATGCACTTATTTTACCAGTGTTTAACATAAAAATCTTCCTGAATAACCACAACACTCCTGGCATTACTGCTCACATGTAGCAGTTCAGGGAAGGAAATACAAATATGTTTATACAAAACATGAAACTTCTTTTTCTTTGTACTTGTATCGGTAGGCTAATTTCTGCTGCAGAAGTACAGACTGCTGATACTCCATTCAAAATGCTACTCTAATTCCAGAAGGCAAAACACTGAATATGCATTTTTTTCTATATTGCTTTTTGGGATATCTTCTGCTCCAAACATTTTAATATCTTCTCAAAAAGAGCTTTGAATGCTGAAGAAGAATAAACACTTATTCATAATATTCACACAATTTGGAATACTGGTTAGAAATAGTTCCTAGCATTAAATAAACAAGTCTAAATGTGAAAGGGCACAACATTTCAGTCTTCGGTGCTTGTAAAATAAATATCAATTAAATACTGCAGAAACCTCATACTTTAAATATGTATGCCATAAAAATCAGCTTTAAAATCAAGAAAATTATTGCTGTGAAATGTTTCCAAAACAAAGCTCCTCAAAACAGTTTAACCCTAAAGACATGACATGAAGTGTTAAAATATGCATATTGAGCTATATTGCTGTCTGCCATATTTTTCCTGCCAGAATGTACAGTTGAAAATATCTGGCTCCTTCCTGGCTGTTATGCAGCATATCACTGAAATTATCTGCCCTAATTTGTATTATTCTTGATGAAAATTGTACTGAAACCCTATCATAGTCGTATGCCCTGCTTTCACTTCTTTTAAAGTAATATGGCAGGAAAATATGTTGATTCAAGTAAACTCTTCATAAAGAACAAACTGGGTTAGCAAGAAGTGACAAATATATGCATGACTGTTTATTTAGCTCACAGTCCTTTCAGAAAAATGACATTAAATGGCCAGTGATGTGTCAAATGGAGAATACACTATCACATGACTTGTTCATTCATTAGAACCTGACATGATAGTGGTGGTTAGGAAAAAATGCTTGCTGTATTTTACATCATATTCTTATGCTGAGATGGTAACAAAAAGTGGCAATCAGACCTTATTACTTCAATAACTATATATGCACACCTGTCACCTAATATACGACTATAAATAATACTTTCTTTTACAGCTCTTCTACGTAACAAATTATTTTTTTATTATGACAAAGACATCTTTCTTTGGAGATGTGAAAGATTTTAGACTTTTACAATGAGTGCATATCCAGTTATAGCTGAGTGTATGTGTGTGTGTGTGTGTGTGTGTGTGTGTGTGTGTGTGTGTGTGTGTGTGTGTATGTAGGTTTACTTTCATAATGTGGAATGGCACTTAAGCAAAACTGGGTTGGTCGAATGTGTGTTTCCCAGTTTTCATAATGCTGATCTGAAAATGTTCAAATTCACTTTAGCGAATGTTAGTTTTCATTCACTCATATGAGGTCGACATTCTGATTAGAGATTGCACTACAGTGGGGATCAGGAAATTTACCCTTTTCCTCACTGTAGTGCAATCTCAGAGTTTATATATATATTATATACAGGGGGTGTGAGGGGCACAGGGGAGCTTGTCTCCCTGCAAAACATAAATGCAAGCACTACCAGAAGTCAAGGCAACCTGGAAAATATCAAAAATGATATAGATATAGATATAGATATAGATATAGATATAGATATATGGGTTACAGTCAAGTTGTCAGAAGTCAGCTTCATGAATCCGGCAAAGTGGCAGTACAGCTCATGAAAAAATCAGCTGATCAAACTTGCCAGTTGTGTTTCTGTGTGACATGTCACAGTGGAAATTGGGCAATTTACCCTTTCCCCACATAGTGTGATCAAGGAGTTGGTATATATAATTAGCAAGGGGTGGGGGTGCAGGGGGATTGCCCCTGCTCTTTTATTTTCGAAAAGGTGCCGATCAAGAAGTTGTGTTTGGTCAGTTGCTTTTCAATGCATTTAATTTTCGATGGATTGACATACATCTATGTGTGTGTGTGTGTGTGTGTGTGTGTGTGTGTGTGTGTGTGTGTGTGTGTGTGTGTGTGTGTGTGTGTAGGTTTACTTTCATAATGTGGAATGGCACTTAAGCGAAACTGGGATGGTCGAATGTGTGTTTCCCAGTTTCCATAATGCCGATCTGAAAATGTTCAAATTCACTTTAGCGAATGTTAGTTTTCATTCACTCATATGAGGTCAACATTCTGATTAGAGATTGCACTACAGTGGGGATCAGGAAATTTACCCTTTTCATCACTGTAGTGCAATCTCAGAGTTTATATATATAATATACAGGGGGTGTGAGGGGCACAGGGGAGCTTGTCCCCCTGCAAAACTTAAATGCAAGCACCACCAGAAGTCAAGGCAACCTGGAAAATATCAAAAATATCGACTTGCGCATTATCGGCATAACTGCTGTCGACATTTTGAACAAATAACTTTTTTTATTTTTGAAATTTATTTTCAGCTACCTGAATAAATGAAGAACTGCAATTCTAGATTTTGATAGTAAACTATATATATATATATATATATATATATATATATATATATATATATATATATATAATATATATATATATATATATATAGAGAGAGAGAGAGAGAGAGAGATATGGGTTACAGTCAAGTTGTCAGAAGTCAACTTCATGAATCTGGCAAAGTGACAGTACAGCTCATGAAAAAATCAGCTGATCAAACTTGCCAGCTGTGTTTCTGTGTGACGTGTCACAGTGGGAATTGGGGAATTGGGCAATTTACCCTTTCCCCACATAGTGTGATCAAGGAGTTGGTATATATAATTAGCAAGGGGTGGGGGGTGCAGGAGGGATTGCCCCTGCTCTTTTATTTTCGAAAAGGTGCTGATCAACAAGTTGTGTTTGGTCAGTTACCTTTCAATGCATTTAATTTTCGATGGATTGACATACATCTATGTGTGTGTGTGTGTGTGTGTGTGTGTGTGTGTGTGTGTGTGTGTGTGTGTGTGTGTGTGTGTGTGTGTGTGTGTCTAGATAGATATACACACACATATACACATAGATTATTCACATGTATCAGCAGCAAAACCAGTCAACATCCTCAGTTTTGAAACAAAAAACACTGCCCACATAACTGGTTTACTCCACAAACCACCATATCACATCTAAGTGCAAAAAGAAAGCTAGTTTAATTTTTTAATTGGTAAATCACAGCCAGCATCCTCTTAAACACACAAACACCCCGTGCCACTCAATGTTTTATGTGATAGACTTCGTTCATCACACATTGTGATGGTGGGAATCTGCCCCCCCCATTCTCTAATTTATATATACTAACTCCACAGTCACACAACCCACCACCTCTTTCATTTAATTTATCAGACCTGATAATATTGTAGCCCTGTTGGAGAAATTCTTCATCTTTAATGGAGGAATTTAACCAGGTTTCAGAAAGGGATAAAATATCTGGTTTAGATGAGCATACCCATGTTTGTAGTTCTGGCACTTTATTAGTAACCGTATGAATTTTTAGATTAAAGAACTTGAGCCCTGCGATCATAGTGTTTGTGATGACTGTTTTTCAATTATTTGCTGATAGAGGGATGTGATGAGCAAGTGGCCTGGGATATGTATGTATGTTTATTTATCTAGTTATTTAACATTTGTTTACCAGGAAAATCCGACTTGGAACAAAGCCAATTTTCAGCGGTGGCCCGGGGAGAAATGCTCCAGATACATGTCTTTGTAACGTGGGAAGAAACCGGAGCATCTTCACAGATATGTAAAACTGAAATAGTGATAAGGGTCTGAGGATAGCATGTGTACTTGATTTTGTGTGTAATTATATATTATTTTATGATGCAAGTATCGAGAAGAGGAAGACAAAAAATAAGTTTAATGCCTTTGTATTTATTGTTTGTAAATTTATGTGTTGATCACTTTTAGGTTCTGAAAAGAAGACGGGGAGATAGATAGCTTTGCTCAATGTATAATCAGATACCACTTTAGTCAAAAAAGAAAGATTAGTTTTTAAGGAAACCCTATCTTTCTGGAAAAATAGATAAGGTTGACTCAACATAAGAGCCTGCAAGTCATATTCTTATTGCAGAGGTCAGATCAGTCAGTAACACTGTTTTCCTTGTTATGAAATCTGATGAGCTGGTTCAAGTGGAGCAAGTGTCAGCCTTTCCTAGACAAAATTAAGCTGCCAAGGAGAAGCCACCTGTTTTCTAGGAGGCTTCAAATGCAGCATTCCTTTCAATAACATTTTCACATTTAAGGAGGGGGACCCATGAGCAGACATGCTGAAATAGCTGACAAATGAATCACAATAGATGAGTAAAACAGATAATGCACACAAATAATGTGGAATCAGAGAAATACTAACACTGAAAAGGTGCTGGCTCCTGTATTTGAACCGAATAGAAAATCTACATTTACTAATATATGATTTTGTAATGTCGGGTTTTCTTGCCTCCTATAATACTTTCTGCAAATGCTCAGAATATTAGTGCATGAAAGGTATTAAGATTTTATCATCCAGGCAGTTAGTTCCATTTATTTGGGAATGGGATGTATCAAACATCCCTTGTCCAGTGTGAATAGGTCCAATCTGTAAGGGAAGCTTGTGGTAATTACCCTTGGCCACTTCCAAAAGAAGGGAGAACCACTGCTAATTAGGCCAAAAAGAGGCACCACAGTGATCTGTAGAGAGTCCTTCTGAATCTTCAGAATAATCATGGATATTAGAGGAAATCATTGAAAAGCATACGGGAACTTTACTGGCCAATGAAAAGAAAAACATTTGTCTTCCAGGCCATCTTTAATGGTCTCCTGGAGCAGAAATTTGCCAACTGATTTTTGTCAATAGAGGTGAAAAGATCTATTTGAGGTCTTCCCCACAGTTGTATCAATTTATATAAGACCCCTGATTCAATTTACATTCTTAATGGTCTGCCCTGGTCCTGCTCAGTTTGTCTGCCACACAGTGTGTTCTGATGGTATGTAAGATGCCTACAGAGTGAGATTGTGCTGAAAAGCTATATCCCATGCTACCATGGCTAGTGTGCACAGAGGTTGTCTGCTGTCCTCATTTGTTAATGTCCCACATCACTGTGGTGTTGTCTACAAACAGTTGTAGTGGTTCTGGGAACCACAAATGATTGAGAAAGGGTTGAAAGCATTTATGAATGACAAAATCTCTTTTATGTTTATATGTTTTTGTCTGTCTTTTCTGTTCCAAAGACCCTGCACTTTTATCCTCATAGACACTGCTCCCCAAACAAAGTCTGAGGCATCTGTTGTGACAGACTGTGCTGCACCTGGAAGGTAGAATGACACACCTGCATTATGATAAAATTGGTCTCTACATCAAAGTATCTCTCATCTCACAAAGCCCAAAACTGGAATGTCACAGGATGCTAATGCTGAGACCATACAGATTTTCTCATGTGGAGTATTGACGCAGAAATCATAATAATCATAGTTACTGTGTCCCCCAGAATCCTGAGAAATTCACTTAGCTGTGACAGTAATCCAACTAGAAAAACTCATGTGGAAGAAATGTTCCTTTAATTGAAGTACATAGGAAACACCACAGGAAATCAGTCCTGTGAGATGGAGTCAAACAAGACTTTGGTATGTTCTCCTGCAACCCCAGTCCATATAGGAGATCTCTCTCATCATAAAGATCTGTCAGTTACTGACAGAATATTTGATATTAAATAATTAATTAATTGTTCTGAGTGACTGGATTATTTATGTAGTTTTCTGTCCATGTGGAGTATTTTATGTTGGCCAGACCTCCCTCCCCTGGAAATTTAGAAATGCATTATATATCAGTGATTTCAAATGCAGAAGGTACATCAGTGCTTTATTTTGGCATTTGTCTGCCCAAACCTAAGCACGTTTTACTTTTTTGGACAGAGTTTTTAGTACTATTGCAACCCAAACAGAGAAACAAGTGGCTAGAATCTAGAAGTCACTGGATTTATTCTTTAGGTGCAATGAAACCTCCTGGTTTGACTGATTCTTTATGATGAAAGCAGTTTTAGTGTACATAACTAATTTTAGGGCATTTATTGATCTATAACATCTACCATTAATTTTCTTGGTGGGGTTAAGTACTGCTATTAAATTGATTTAATAATTCTGGAATATATGATAATTCTGGAACATAGTATATTTACCTGGAAGCAATAGTAAAATATTTTCATAAATAGTTAACCTAACAAGATGTAATTACTGAGCATTGTTTGAACTATTGAGATATTGAGATGCACGCACTCGAGGCTCTCCTCAGTATGGAGAAAATCGATGTCTGTGCAGTAACAGAAACCTGGTTCAAGGCTCCTGAGAGTACCCCAGCACTACCAGGTTATAACTCATACCATACGTTTCGGCCCCAAAACTCGGACCGAAGCACAAAAGGAGGGAGAGCATCTATATTCATCAAAGATACCTACACCTCCAGGTTAGTGGCACTGAACGAAGCATCGGAAACCATCCATGTGCAACTAACAGCGGGCAAAACTGCCTTTCAGTTTGTAGCCTGCTACAGAACACCCTCCTTATTACAGGAACCCCACTTGGCATTCCTGAGAACACTGGAGAATATGAAGGTCTCTCCAAACACTATGTTATTCGGTGACTTCAACTACCCAAACATTGACTGGGAAAACTACTCAAGCCCAAACACCCTCACCCAACGGTTTCTTGAATTTATAAACTCTAACGCAATGGAACAACTGGTCACCACTCCCACAAGAGGGAACAACATATTGGACCTGGTCATCACCAACATGGGGACTCTATGTTCCACACCAGAGGTAAACCCCTCATTGGTAAGATCAGACCATAAACAAATTTCCCTGGACATCCATATCCTGTCCCCACCCGCAGCCAAGGAAATCACTGTAAAGAATTTCTCAAAAGCCAACTTTGCACTTCTCAAGACTGAGGTGGAATCCTTCAAAGCCCCTGGGCCAGAGGATAATACAGCCCAATCCGCAGAATCCTTTACAAATGCATTCTATGAGCACCTGCAGGAATGCATGGATCGTGCTATCCCAAATAAAACCAAGACTCACTCCTCCAAAAACAGGAGACCGGTCTGGTGGACCCCGGCCATAAATAAGCTATACAACAGAAGGAGGAAGCTACTACATGACAAAGCAAAATCCCAAAAAGGGAAGGCATCTCTGATCAGTATTAGCAAGAAACTTCAATCCCTCATAAAATCATCAAAGGCCAGTTTCGAAAGAAAAATTGCCCTAGACACTAAAGATAATCACAAGGCCTTCTTTAGTTATGTCAGGAACATGAGCGGAAACTCCCAGATATGCTCTGAATTGTTGCATAACGGTACAACATATACCACACCTACAGACATAGTCAACATCCTGGCAGACAGATTCAGCGCAAACTTCTCCCCCCCTTCCCCCACAAAGGAGCAAATGCCTATCCCAACTGAATGTAACCTCCCTGACATCACAGATGCACAGGTGAAAGCTGCCCTCTCCAAAGCAAAAAACACAGCATCTATGGGACCGGATGGTGTCCCAGGCTGTGTCTTACATGAGCTCCAAGAAGAACTGAACCCTCACATTAAGTCACTGTTCAAGCTTAGCCTTACTACAGGATATGTACCCAAAGAATGGCGTACAGCTACAGTGGTCCCACTCCACAAAGGTGGTGCCACAATGGACCCCGGAAACTATCGCCCCAAAAGCCTGACTAGTCTGGTCTGTAAAGCTATGGAGCGTATTATCATGGAACTCATAAACAAAGACATTGGGAGCCTCCAAACACTGGACCCTACCCAATTCAGCTTTGTTAAGGGCAGATCTTGCCTCTTAAACCTAGTTGATTTCT
>NC_056730.1:533041494-533088994 GCF_019279795.1 Protopterus annectens | reverse complement strand
TATATATAAAATAAAAGCAAAGTTGATAAGATACCAAAGGAAAAACAGTTTAGACAAAACAGTCTCTTTAAGGGTTTAGTTTAGCATTCATAATTCCAAGATGGTGGCTGAGCTGTGAGGATGTGCTTTTACTAGCAATGAATCTCCACCTTTTTGGTTATTTTCAAAATGTTTCAGATTTCTTATTTTTTCCTGAGGATTTACAGCTAGTTTATTTCTTTCAGTATTTTACAGGTTTCAGCAGGCCTGAAATCTGTCTTTTCCACAGCATGGCTTGCAAAATTGGAAAGAAGATGGGCTGTCAGATCACAAAGCAAAATATTCTTCAGTTGTAACAGCAAAGAAGGAAATTAAATATAAAAGGCATTAAAACGTCAGAAAATGAAGAGAGAAACTTACATATTTAAAAGTCTACTACCAATAGCTATCTTCCTGTCAATGAACTGAAAGAAGCATTACAGCCATTATGATTAGCTATGGATATAAGGGTCTATATTAAATCAGCGAATGCTTAAAAAAGCAAACGCTGATTTATCGACCCCATGCAAGCGAAAGCTTACAATCCTGCACACTTGGAACAGCATTTTTTTTCCCCAGAGGAAAAAAAATCGCTGTCCCACAAAAAAAAAATAAAAATAAAAACTTCAAAACATTACATAAAGCCCCCCTGATGTGGGGGGGGGGGCTGTGCCCCTCACACACACCCTACTTAAATATACCAACTCCGAGATCACACTACAGTGACAAAAATGACAAAGTAACGGAGGTGGCCAAGCGATTTCTTTCCCAGGGAAAGAAATCACTTATATGCCGTTTCACTATTTTGCTGTTTGGTGCTTTCAAGTTCGATCAAGACGCATTCAAAGGATTGCTTCTTCGATTATATAATAGGAACCTGGATATGATATCTGTACAAGTATTAATACCACTATGGAATTAATTACTTTCTATGATTCTGACATCTGATGCAAGGATTTCAGCTTGTGAGGACAGTATTTGTAATGCTATCCAAAACTGACTTGCATTCTGAAGAAACTGCATTTATGAAATCAAAACGGACTGATTTAGAAGTAAGAAGTAAACACCCTAAGATTCTCCTCAGTGGTTTCCCAACTACTAAATGTTATTCAGGACATTTCTTTCCAATTTTCTAAGGAAACAAATGCAAAATAATCCTTCATTGTAGAAAGAGCACACATTGAACTTCTCAAAAAATCTGCTTCTGATTCTCCAAGACTAATCTTCCTCAAATTGTTAAATTCTCAAGGCACAGTGAAAATCTTTAACATTGCCAAGAAACCAAAATTTATTTGGCAAAATGTCAGCTGAGGTTATCTGCAGATACTACAGTGAAATATAAATTTGTAAGAATACAATTTTCTACAATTTGCCATATTCTGATTAAAAAGGAAATTCATTGTAGATGCCTTTTCCAGCTAAACTATTTGCCCTGTAACAGTTGCAAATATAGAATAGCCAATTACAAAATAAGCAAACTGTAGTTTTGACAAAGTTTTTGCATTTAAGTCTGACTGAAAATGCTTATATAATGATCTGTCTATTCAGTTTGTAAAGCCTTCAAAATGTTTTCACTAGCTAAGCCATTGCTGGCTGCAGCTTTGACACTGCTCATTGTGCCAATAGTCAGGTTATTCAAATTCCTAGATATGGTTACCATCAGGAGGTCATGTAAGTAGCCAAATAGTTTTAATTAGTCTTATTTTAACTTACCTAGTATATCTTCATTCTATGTCCATGAAAACCATGTCTAGCCTTACCAGTAGATGAACCAGATGGCCACCTAGAGTGCCATATAAGTTATAGACATTTTTTCCAACACTTGTTTATGTTTTGCTGTAAAGAAATGTGGCAGTTGTATTTCTGTATTTTTAAAACAAACAAATAAATAAATGACCCACATGCCCCATTCAAGGCATCCACATCTGTGGCAGCTTGTAGGGGAGATGCTGTGCACCTGACCCCTCAGTTTACCACTTTTCTTTTCCATTTAATACATGGTCTACCTTATTTATTGTCTAGACTGTGGTATAGCCAGGAGCAAAAAACCTACACATTTTAATGTTAAACATGGCTATGATAGCTGTGGTGGAAAGAGCAGCAGAGAAAGGGTCTATATGATATTGCTGAATTTTTGGAAAGTCGAAAGTTATATGGGTGAGACCATATGTTTGACTTTCCAAATAGTCAAAAACAAGAAAAATGGCAAAAGTCTACATTTTTGCAAGGAGTCAAGCCCCCCTGCACTCCCATGTGAGGGGATGAACCCCCCTCACCCCCTGCAAATTATATATACCAACTCCAAGATTGCAGTACTGTGGTGAAAAGAGTAAATTCTTAAATCCTCACTGTACCACAATCTCTATTAAAATGCTTTGAGTTTTCAGCAATTCGAACACGTGGCCTTGACCATATGACTTTTGACTTTCTGAAAAGTCAGCAATGTCATATACACCCTGCAGAGAAAGTAACTGGATGTAGCAAGAGGTACATTCTTTTTAATCATGGCAGGCAACAAGATATGGGCAATGGAAGGATTTTCAGGACTAATGTTGGAGTCCATTACTGTGGCTGGTTAGCAAATATGTGTGTCTGTAAATATGTGTTGAAGTAAATTACTGTGATCCTTATTTAATTTTACTACAACTGGACATCTGAAATGTAACCGACAACAAAATAGCTATGATAGTTGAGTACGAAGACTGTCTATGGATGAAAATAACTGACCCTGCTGTTTGCTCATTATTCTGGTCTTTCAGGATTATTGTGATTTTTGTGAAGCAAACTGGAATATTTTACTACAGTGTATGTGAAACAAAGTTGAAATACATGCTATGGCCATTATGGTTTCCAGTCAGACATGTGAGAAGTAGACAACCAGCAAAGTGGCTATAGCTACTGGTTGGGGAGCTTTCTGTATCTGACCCTTTTGTCACCTGTTCAAGTTTAAACAATCATTACTATGGCTTTGCAATACTTGTATGCATTTGTGTGAGATTAGTTGGGATATGTTATTGTTGCCACACTTTGTGAAACAGACAAAGTACATTGATGTGGCCATTGTTATTATAATTATATAATGATTATATTCATTATTATTAGCTTTTACTTCAGATATTTGTGGTGTGCATAGTCAATAATGTGACTACAAGTGCTGGGTATGGGTGTTGTCTGTGGATGAAAATGACAGACACTGCTGTTATGATCAAGTTAAACAGTCAGTAGTCTGGTTTTGTGGGATTAGTGTGTATTTCTGTCTAAAGCATGCTGAAATACTTCATTGTGATCCCTATATTGTCACACTCAGACATATGAGGAATACACTCAATAAAGTTGCTATAACTGATAGATACAGAGGCTATATGTGGATAAAACTGACTGACCCTGCTTTTGTTTCACCATTGTTAAACAGTCACTGACATATCAGGAGCAGTGTCACAGAAGTTACTGTATTTGCTGAAATCAGAGTAGAATGATCATTGACATGGCTTATGCTTGTATGTGTATATAAATGTGTGTGGGGTGATGCATTGTATTTACGAGTGAAAATTGGTCATAACTTATTTCACTTTCCATCACAGTCAAATATTAACATTGTACATAAAAAAAGTGCTTATTTATATTTGGTTATCTTGGAAGGACATGTATGACAGCAAATGATCATTGGCACAGTGTTTGGCTCCCTGGTTGAGCTCTTGGCTGTGACTTCTTTGGTGTGGAGTCTGTATGTCCTTCCTGTCTTTATGTGGGTTTTACTCAGGTGCTTTGGTTTCCTCCAACACATTAAAAAAATGCCATAGATTAGCTGACTTTTCTCTAGTTTGCCTGGTGTGTGTGTGTGTGTGTGTGTGTGTGTGTGTGTGTGTGTGTGTGTGTGTGTGTGTGTGTGTGTGTGTGTGTGTGTGTGTGTGTGTGTGTGTGTGTGTGTGTGTGTGTGTGTGTGTGTGTGTGTGTGTGTGTGTGTGTGTGTGTGTGTGTGTGTGTAAATATTTGCATCTTGTGATAGATCTATTAGTGGGACATTCTTTATGGAAGCATAAGATTTTGCAGGACATATGATACCCATAATCAATGCAAAGGCTGCTAGGCTGCTCTCTTCTTTCTTTTGGCAAAATACAAGTTCATTCTTGTAGAAATGTTGTTACAGATGCAGTTTCATATAATATTACTGTAGTTCACATACAAAATAATGCTTTATGCAACTATTACAGGAAATATTTTTTTCCTAAAAATCTCAGGACATTTTATATTTTTTTATGTTTCTTTTTCCCCAAGACACAACTACCCAAATATAGACTGTCCTGCCTAGAGAGGGACATATGGGAACCCTAGTGTCAGTATAAATGTGCATGTGTGACAAATCAGTGTATCTTGTGATAGACCTGGCTTCTCAGGCCAGTGTTAGTGTGTGTGTGTGTGTGTGTGTGTGTGTGTGTGTGTGTGTGTGTGTGTGTGTGTGTGTGTGTGTGTGTGTGTGTATGAAAATATATTATCATCACCTTTCAAAAATAAGGCATAAAGTACATCATGGAACATCTACAACCTCAAAGCATTGGGGGGGGGGGGGGCAGGAAACTGCAACTTCTCCAGTTTTATAAATGGATATTGCTACAGGCTTGGTAAGGACTTCACTTGAGTCTAAAATCTGGCCTGCTCAGAGGTGAGCACAGAAAGTCACTATAGCTTGTATGGGGGCTGGGAGCAGTGTGATCATTATTTCTGTCTTTACAGTCAGACCTCAGAGAAGTGTGCAGAACGGCACTACTGCTTGCCTAGGAGCAATGCAGTGTATAGGAGGAAAAACCTGTAAGACATTAGGGTGATATTCTTTTTTCACTTTTGTCACAATCAAATATTAGACACGTACAGAGAGTGGCTATCTTTTGTAGCTAGAGGTAAGGTGGCAGGATGTGCATATGTGCTTGACAGCAACAAGAGAAACGTTACTGTTTTCTGTTTATTCCTTTTTCCTTTCTCCCAGTCTGACATTGGAGGTGTACACAGAAGGGGGTGCCTTTTGGCGATAGGGGTGATTAGGTGTGCTGTTTATATGTACAGCAGCAACAACTTGCTGTATGTACATGCAGCCATTTGTTCTTTCACTTTTGACTCCATAGGGGTACAAAGAAGGTGACTACCTATTTTTTTTTGGGGGGGGGCAGAGATGTAGGCACAAATCCCAGATACTATTTATATATTCTTGCAAGTGTTTGTTATGTCAGTTTAATGGGAACTACTATTCTGTCATTTTTGAACATTAAGCCTTAGACACAACTTATTTATTCTTTGGAAAAAAAATAAGAGTGAATTTCTTTCCACAGTCATTAGTTTTTCTCAGTCCATAATTGGATGAAAATGGAACTCAGACCATCTAGAACCCTATTACCTATGTGTTGAATGTGGGCAGAAAAAGGTGAAGAGTAGTACAAAATAAGAGAAAACAAGAAAAACATAATCTGGATGATTTGGGAGTCCAAGATGGGGAGAATTTGGAGAGGCACTGAAGTCTAGTAGGAGGGAATAATAGATAGTGGGGGGGGGGGCCCATGGAGTCCTTTGGGGCCTTAAGGCTCCATTACACTTAAGGCTAGCTCTGAAATAAACAAACTTTTAGGATCCTTTTCAGGCTTGTTAGGATTTATTAGTTTACTGTGAGTCGTGCCTAACGTTCTGCATGAATTCATCATCATCATCTTTCGGCTGTTCCTGTTAGGGGTCACCACAGTGGATCATCTGTTTCCATTTCTTCCTGTCCTCTCCATCTTGCTCTGTCACACCAACTACCTGCATGTTCTCTCTCACCACATCCATAAACCTTATCTTAGGCCTTCCTCTTTTCCGGTAACCTGACAGCTTCATCCTTAGCATCCTTTTCCCAATATACTCAGCATCCCTCCTCAGCACATGTCCAAACCAATGTAATCTTGCCTCTCTGGCTTTGCCTCCAAACCTTCCAACCTGGGCTGACCCTCTAATTTACTTATTCCTAATCCTGTCCGCCCTCATCACACCCAGTGCAAATCTTAATATCTTTAACTCTGCCACATCCAGCTCTAACTCCTGCCTTTTTGTCAATGCCACTGTCTCCAACCCATATAACATAGCTGGTCTCACTACCCTCTTGTAGACCTTCCCTTTCACTCTTACTGGTACTCGTCTGTCACAAATCACTCCTGACACTCTTCTCCACTCACTCCATCCTGCCTGTACTCTCTTCTTCACCTCTCTTCCACACTCACCATTACTCTGAACTATTGATCCCAAGTATTTAAACTCATCCACCTCCACCACCTCTACTCCTTGCATCCTCACCATTCCTCTATCCTCCCTCTCACTCACACACATATATTCTGTCTTATTCCTGCTGACCCTCATTCCTCTTCTCTCTAGAGCATATCTCCATCTCTCCAGGGTCTTCTGCACCTGTTCCCTACTCTCACTACAGATCACAATGCCATCTGCAAACATCATAGTCCACGGGGACTCCTGTCTGATCTCATCCGTCAACCTGTCCATCACCATTGCAAATAAGAAAGGGCTCAGAGCTGATCCTTGATGTAATCCCACCTCCACCTTAAACGCATCCATCACTCCCACCGCAGACCTCACTACTGTCACACTACCCTCGTACATATCCTGTACCACTCTTACATACTTCTCTGACACTCCCGACTTCCTCATACAATACCACAACTCCTCTCTAGCACCCTGTCATATGCTTTCTCTAAGTCTACAAAAACACAATGCAACTCCTTCTGACCTTCTCTGTACTTTTCCATCAACACTCTCAGAGCAAACATCGCATCTGTAGTGCTCTTTCCTGGCATGAAAACATACTGCTGATCACTAATCATCACCTCCCTTCTTAACCTAGCTTCCATTACTCTTTCCCATAACTTCATGTTGTGACTGATCAATTTTATCCCTCTGTAGTTACTACAGCTCTGCACATCACCCTTATTCTTAAAAATCGGTACCAAATCACTTTTTCTCCACTCCTCAGGCATCCTCTCACTTTCCAAAATTTCATTAAACAATCTAGTTAAAAACTCCACTGCCATTTCACCTAAACACCTCCATGCTTCCACAGGTATGTCATCTGGACCAACATCCTTTCCATTCTTCATCCTCTTCATAGCTATCCTTACTTCCTCCTTGCTAATCCATTGCACTTCATGACTCTCTATCCCCACATCATCCAACCTTCTCTCCGTCTCATTCTCTTCATTCATCAGCCCCTCAAAGTACTCTTCCCATCTGCTCAACACACTCTCCTTGCTTGTGAGTATGTTTCCCTCATTATCCTTCATCACCTTTACCTGCTGCACATCTTTCCGAGCTCGGTCCCTCTGTCTAGCATGAATTGCACGTGTTAAATTGTCTTTTAATATCTGTATCACTGATATAAATCACTGTCTTATTTTCTTTTCATTACTGTTCTTTAATGCATCATTTCCCTCTTTCTATCCTTATAATTGTACAGTGAAGGTTAAATGCCATTTTGTAAATTCCTTCTTTAAATAGACATTGTTGCAAGTGCATTTTACTTTCCTCTTGCCCAAAAAGCTCTCTTCTTAGCTCACACATAGGTGTCCACAATTTGCCTCAGCATCCTCTGTGGTTGGAGAATGCACACTGAGCAGTGGGCATACCTAGCATGTGTGTAAAATGCTTCACCTGAACATTTGTTTAGAGCAACTGGCAGAAGCATAAAATCAAATTTTCACTTTATTACAGCTTTTCATACTTGTGACTTACAATTTCAACATGATTTAATGGCACATTTGATTGTTCTACATATTTAAAACATTTTTTAAACAGAACTTCTTTTCTTATTTTAAAGCATTACTTCTTTTTTTTTTTTTTGCTCTGATCTGTCACTTGCCATGCTGTCCAGCTGGCTCACTTGTTCCCCTGGCATAAGAACCCTAAACTCCATTTCTTCCCATAGGGACAGGGTGAGTAAATTAAGCATAAGTGGTGCTGTCATCTATTCAGGGACCAGTGTTTCTCCTTATGGCCCTGACTCCTCACACATACCAAATGTGAATTCCTCCTAGTGGAAGTGAAGTGGTCATAGCACAGGTTTGTTACTCACTTCCACGGGGGATATAAGCCCAAAGGCATCCCAATCTTCTTGAATAAACACATAGTACAAGTTTCTCTGGTCTCCATCAGGGAAATCAGTGCACATTTGTCCTGGACATATACCTCCATACCTATCTCCTAAGAGAGGTAAATTGGATTAGCCCCTTCACTCCTCTCCCTTTCCAGCCAGGGCCACAAGCAGAAGGTGAAGTCAAGGACCCCAATTCATAGTCAGGGCTTTATATTTCTATACCAATGGAGCTGACTTAACAAATCATTATTTTATGACATTCTTGCTGGCACTATTCCATTAGGTCTGCTCTTGTAAGTTCTCTTTTAGTTTCAATTTTTTTGGATATGTGTATCACTCAAAACTCTACCAGTGCAAAGTGTAAGTTCTGTCTATACATTACACTTTAATTTATTCCGCCCTTTTTCATGTTCTCTTTTTTTCAAGTAAACCTAAATTAAATCCATTGCTTGAATTTAGAAAAAAAAAATGTTTTAATGGCGCTATTGCTAAAGTATTCATTAATACTGAAAGTGGTATAGGTATGTTAAGTCTTATCCCCTCTCCCATAGACCTGCTAGTTCATATAGATTTTTCACTGGTCATCCTAATTACTGTTAGCTTTTCTCCTACCATACATACCATAGTGAAAGTCTGCACATACATGTAAATTCTGTATTTTCAATAATGATAAATGACAAACCAGATTATTGTCCACATTTTATGCCTTACTTAAGTTTTCATCACTGGGATGCTTAAATGCCTGTTTTGCAGGCATATTCTAGATTAAAATTATAGACTCTGCTAAACAGCTGGCTACCTTGTAATGTGTTCTATATCATCCCCTTCACCATGTACCTGCTGGTCCAGTCAGTTTTGCTTTAGGTCATTCTAATTGGAGGTAGTATATTTCAACCTTCACTCACTCACTTTCTTGTATTGAACTCTAGATATTTTATCTCTTGATATAAAATTACAGGCTTAATTGCATTTCTCTCAGTATACAAGATTATATTAAAAGTATATATTCATAAACAACTGTTCTGTATGGAAAAGCAATAGATTTCAAACCAGGGCTGGCTACCTAACAGATTTTTCCATTGTCCTCTCTCACACACGTGGATTCATGCAGCTTTGCTTCAGGTCATTCTGATTGCTGTCTGTGTATTTTATCTTCAGCTCATTTTGTAGCTCTGGATTCTAGATATAATAGTTTCTGTTAAAAGATTGGAGTGTTTTTGTAGTTTTCTTTCACTAGTATTATAAACCGTACCTTCCTATTTCTACTCAGTTTAACCAAGTATATTTTAGTTTTGTATTTCTTTGAACATGTTTAACTTTTTGTCTTAAAACCTTAAGAGATATTTGCATCCATCATCAATGGAGAGTCTTTTTTTTGTACCTATTAAACAATCCTGATGCTAATATTGCTAGTAGCAAACTATTTGCCCTGACATTACACCTTAAATTCTGGTTTGGACTTTACAAGTAAAGAAAATATAATATTGTTTATAGCACTTTCTCTTTTAGTAAAGATCTGTTAAACAATTCACTGGAATAATTTGTAAGAGATTTCCTTAATAAGGCTTTCTTCCTATAAAACCAAGTATTATGTTGCATAGCATAGAAGTTGTCTCCCAACTTTAGCAAAAAAAAAATAATAAGAATAATTCACCGTCTGGAAAACATCACTGGACCTACCCTAAGGTTGACCTGGATTTGTTCTCAAGAAACTTGACATTTTCTGCACAGCTGTGAACTTTCTAGTTTATACTGTTATTGTTAGTTCTTTTTTATGTGAAACATGCATTTTGCATTTAGAATATATGTTATTATATTTTAATATACATTTTTAGTGTGATTAATTATTCTTGAACTAGGCATCTGATTGGTTGGATTGTACTATAAAAGAAATTATTATTGATAATGTAATTACTCTGAAGTCCCAATGAATTAGAGGGAACAAAAGTACTTAATACATTTTTACCTTCTGTTAATTCTGCAATAAAGTTGAGAGAAGATGCATTGTGTTTGGATTTTCCTGAGTTTTGTTAGATCTTAAACATGACTTCAGAACAGTCGATCCCCCTCTGCTGCTGGACAAATTAAGCAAAATTGACCTTTCTAATGAAGTTGTCCATGGTTCCACAGTTTTGTATTGTATGCAAACAATTGTCAGAGTACCATTCCACCACAAAAGGGGTACCCTGGGGATCAGTCCAGGATCCCTTATTCTTTACACTATTTATTAACTCTATTCCCTATTACCTTCCTAACTTAAACATAATTCTATATGTAAATGCTATAGACTAAACATAGCAAAAATCCCCTCTGCCACTAAACAAACAACTGCAATTAGACTTTAGACATTATTGGAGCTGGCTTGCAAGTAATAACCTTACTGTCAACACCAGTAAATCCTTCCTCATATTTTTGGTACAGTACAGGCAACACCCCCTCCCTCAATGATAAAGTAAAAACAAACATCACACACCACTCAACAAAAATATATATGAATAATCCGTGACCAGCATCTCTCCTTCTCATGTGGACTTACATGTCCACAAGGTTATGGCACACCTGCTATATAAAGAAACAAGAAATGCCATAGCCAAAAATGTATTTATTCCTAGGTTAGACTGTGCCTTATTTTTCATTTTTCTTTATATTCATCAAAACACAACCTCTATATAAACAGCAGAAAAAGTGTAAGATTTATCAGCCTATGTCCTAGGAATGAGCATCACTGCAACACCCTACAGAAAAGCAGCTGGAGCCTGATAAAAGCCAGAGCCCATTTTTTATGAACACACTCACACTAAAATTGCTTAAGAATAACTACTGTCTACCTTTGAAGCAAATTATTTTTATTAGAAATGCTTTTGTATAATTTAAAGAGTCAGTGAAGAACACAGTTACAAAGACCTTCATATACTTTATCCACCTCAAAAAAAGCATACTATAAAGTAGCCTCCACATTATGGAGCACGCTACCGACAGAGGTTTATATAGCCCCCACATTATGGAGCATGCTACCGACAGAGGTTTATATAGCCCCCACATTATGGAGCACGCTACCGACAGAGGTTTAGAACATCACTAAACTACTTCTATAAAAACAGCCAAAGGCACATCTGAAAAACAAGTGAAAATGCAAATGCTTTCATTATGCAGGTACGCAGGTTTTCAAATGTATACATATTCTTAACAGCAAGGTGCAAAACAATTTGCTCCATATTGACTTCAATGTTGAACTTCATATTTTATACAAACAATAATCTTCTCTTCATTTTAATATTCTTATTGTAAAAAGACAGTCTTATTACGGTACATGTCTGCCAGTCAGGTTATAGATATATTGTGTGGGTAATAGCAGTCAGGTGTATATTCATTACTATGTAAATTACATTTCCCATTCTCTGTACTTGTTATAACTGTTACCAGTTGTTTATTTGTTTCTTGAACATATTATTATACTGTCTTTTGCTGCTGACTTCTGGTTTGGGTCATAATTGAAAAGAATCTTCAGAGCAGCCTACTCACCTGAATGACAGACTAAATAACTAAATATTACTCTCTAATGTATGACTGTTGCTACATCTAACTGAAACAGCTATCATTGTCCTTGGAGTTATTGTGTTTAAACTTTTGAATAAATACTACTGCTACTCCCTTGCTAACAAAAGTGAGGTTAGCATGTCTCTCTACTCATTTAGTTTGCAAAATGTGGCAACTTTTGGAAAAACACCGCCTGTAAAGTGGTAGCTATTGAGCATACCTCCTTAAAATTTGCACCTGCTTTGTGTAATTCATTTGGGAAAGAGCTTAGAAAGGTGTCAAGGCTTCCTTGTTTATAACTGAACTGTTGAATCACCTTACCTTTTACTGAACTTTCCAGAATTTCATGGATGCAGAAAAAGCATCTTATCTTGCTCACTCAATAATTGTGCTAGCCCTGTTTAGCATTCCTCTTACTGGAATCTGATATGGTTCTGAAGAATAACGTACCAGTGAAATTTGTATTGCTTCTTTTTCTTTTAGTTATTTGCTTCTTACTCATGGAAATGGGTAATTCTGTGTAACTCTTTCAGCAGATTCAATAAACTCTACATGGTTTACTAACACTGTGTGTCACAGTAGCTCACTGTTTTGTATTCAGTAAGCAGCTCTACATGGTGTGTAGAGCCGCACAACCATGGTAAACACTGTGGCATGTTAATTACTGCATAGCCAGCTGAACTGTATGCTAATGAACCAATCCAAGATGGAGGAGCTATTCAACAAGCTATAAAGCAACAGTGTAGACTCAGTGCTGGTTTTCCCTGCGAATTTCAAAACCTATTAGAATACAGCCACAGAAAGAAGTCTACATAGAAACAATGTTAGGGGCTGCTGCTTTATTCATGTGTATGCGCAACATGATGAAGTCTATGCTGCTGCTGCTGCTAACAGACCACAGCCAAGAAGGAGAGGAGTTTTCAGACCATAGTTAACTTATCACAATCAGCATGAGGTGGAAATTGTAGAGAGCTACAGGGTGGACAAAGACACACTACAGGAACTCTGCAACCTCTGTCATCCTCAACTCAGACCCAGGGCAAATTGAGGGGAATGCATACCAGTGGCAACAAAGGTATATATAGCACTTAGAGTATTAGCAACAGGAGTCTTTCAGAGATCAACAGGGGTGATGCTGGGGGTGTCACAGGCATCAGCATCCAGGATTCTCCATCAATTCCTGAATGCTATGCTCCAACATGCCAGTGACCAAATATATTTTCCCTGTACTCCTGAGGACAGGGCCACAAATATGCAGGAGTTCTACCCTGTAGCACTCTACCCTGAAGTACTGGGTGCCATAGGTTGTACACATATAGAAATCAAGGCACCACCTGGGGATCAGGGAAGGCTGTACATAAATGGAAAGGGCTTTCATGCTATTAACTGCCAAGTTGTGTGTAATGCCAGAGAATCATCTTGAATGTGTGTGCTCACAACCCAGGCAGTTACCAAGACTCACATATCTGGTACACCTCCCAGCTGTATCAGATGTTCAGTAGGGTTGATATCCCACAGGGTCAGTTACTGGGGGATGCAGGTTATGCACTGGAACCATGGCTGATGATGCCCATTAGAAATGCACACACAGCCATTACGAGGCACACGCTCAAACCAGAAATATCATAGATCAAGTGTTTGGGCTGCTGCAGTCACGTTTCTGGTGCCTAGATACATCAGAGGGGCTCTGCAGTACAGTCCACATACATATATTGAAATATTCACTGTCTGTTCCATGAAACACATTATCCTGAGAAAGCAGCTTCAGCAAGATCAATAAGGGGAAGTGGCACACATCCTACCACCAATGGCAATGTTACCACAGTCACACACAGGTGAGGAGTCAGAGGGGGAACCAGCAGCTGTTGTGGGTGTAGGCAGACATAGGCATGCACAATATGCCCTCAGATTGGCAGAGGCAATGCATAGCACACTCAATCACCACCTAAGGGGCTATAAACTCTCATCCTATGCACATACATACAGTAACATTAATACCAGGCAGTGCTCACAACCTTTACCTACCCATGTAATGGCTGTGTACTGCTAGCATCAGACAGTGTCAGCCCTGAATTAAATCTGTTGCAACGATTGGATTTGCAAGGTAAGTGTTGAACCTGGAGTGTATTGTGTAATAATATGAATGAATGGCATATCCTTGCATGTTGTTACTTGGTAATGTAAGGAAGTAAAAGTTGTCTGATTTGTGCAGAAATGACTTTAGCATGTGACAGCAGAGACTTATGTGACTACATGTGCCCTCTATCAAGTAGTAGGCCTCAGTCATCAAAGATTTACACATTCATCCCTCTCAAAAGTACTGACGGTCACCGCAAGTCCTTAGTTTGGCATTATAATTTTAAACTGGGAAATCTTTAGAGAGAGAAGTTATAAAGTAATGAGACACACTTCAGTTTCAGACTTCACAACCCTCAGAAGAAAAAAGTACTGATGCAAAAAAAAATGTTTGATGCTATCAACTGTCTACCTTTCTAAGACCAAAATATGCCAAAAGTACAATTAGCAAAACAACATCACAAACACAGTTATATTAACCAGTAAGTCAGCTATGCACCCTGAGCATCAGACACAAACGTTATGTATCCCTGAATCCAAAAGATAGAAAGCAAGGATCTGGCACAGTTATCATCACTTACACAGGGTGTTGTGTTTGGGGAGGTGGTGGTAGGAAGCCCAGGCTGACACAAAAAGTAAGTGAGTGCATGTGAGTAAGAAAGAGAAGCAGGCAAAAATTTGGATGAAGTAACAAATGGCCACTGAGACTGAATGAGCTTTAAGCCTCACTGCTGAACCATGTAACTGTTCATAGGTTCATAGGTGTATACTAGGCTAATGGTCCTGGAGCCTTTACAAGCCTAGCCCATAGTATTTCCCTGGCATCGTGCCACCCAACCTTAGTTCCTAGTGCCTCTGTCTAGTAAAGCCACTGGAGTGATCCCCGAGGTGCATTTTCTATTTCTCATCCACTCATCAAGATTTCTCTTGAAGAGGACCAGTGAGGTGCTCTACTTGACATGTATGGGAAGTCTGTTCCAATGCATGGGCAGTCTCTGGGTTATGAACCTGTCCCTCCAGCATGTTCTGTTGATTGTGGTAATAAGGTTCAGGTCTCTGGAGCATGTAGTGTGAAGGGATTGGGATTTCTTTAGATGCAGCATTTCTAACAGACCTGGTTTAGATATGGCTTTGTTAGTCAAGCAGAGATCGCCTCTAAGTAGGCGATATGAGACAGAGAATAGTTGGGGTTTTTTGAGTCTGTCCATATAGGACAAGTGTTTAAGGCCTAGGATTTTCTTTGTGAGGTACTTTTGTGGCCTCTCCAGTTGTTGCAGGTGTCTAGTGAGGTACATGCCAAATGGGGTGTTATACTTAATGATTGGCCTAATGAGGGAAGAGTAGAGGGAGGCAATGACCTCTTTCTTCCTGGATGCAAAACCCTTAGTAATGAGATGTGCCACAATGAAGTACTTTCTGACCACAGTGGCAATGTGGTGGTCAAAAGAGAGGTTGCTGTCAACCTGACTACCATCAATGTGGTAACTCAAGGGAACTGGGTTTTTCCCAAAGAGGACGAAGACACATTTTTGGCATTGAGCTTAAGGCCATGGTTCTGACACCAGTTGCTGGTCTCATTGAGGCTTTTCTGTAGGATGTCAGCATCACTTGGGGAGTTAATAATAGCTCCCAACTTGCAATCATCTGTGAACTTTGTCAGCCAGAGTCCCTTCGTGTTGGCCTGGACTTCAGAGAAGTAGATACCAAACAAGAGTGGACCCAGGACTCAACCCTGTGGGACTCCACTCGTGACTGGTCGGCAGTCTGACTTGGAGTCAGCTACTTTCACACTGTGGGTTCTATCTGTGATCCAGTTTGCAACCCACCTAGTGATATAGGGGTTGATGACTAGCTTAGTAAGTTTTTCTATGATTCCTGAGTGGGAAATGTATCAAAGGCCTTGGCCAGATCAAGGTAGGCTGTATGAACCACCTTACCTTCATCCACAGCTCTAGTGACTTACTCAAAGAAGACAACCAAGTTGAGCAGGCATGATCTACCCTTCACAAAACCAAACTGTGTAGGATCCAGAGTTTTGAGATTTCCTATATCCTTGTTTATTAGGTCCATGATGATGCATTCAATAGCTTTGCATATCAGACTCACCAGGCTAATGGTGCGATAGTTCCCGGGGTCTGTAGTCGCTCTTCCTTTGTGGAAAGGGATCACTGTAGCAGTGCACCATTTGGTAGGGACAAAGCCTGATGTGAAGCTGTGATTGAACAGGGCACACAGGTGAGTTGCCAGTTCACTCTGTAGTTCATGTAGAACACAGCCAGAGATACTGTCAGGTCCCATAGAAGCTGTATTCTTGGCCTTGAACAGTGCTGTTTTAACCTGTGCAGCAGTAATACTGGGTGCCTGGCAATCTACTGGTATTGTGATTGGTCCTTTGGGGGGGGGAGGGGTAAAGGTAGCACTGAATCTGTTCGTCAGTATATTTGCAATATCTGTTGGCTCAGTATAGGAGATACCATTGTGCAGTAGCTCAGAGCAAATCTGGGTATTGCCATGGAGATTCTTTACATAATTATAGAAGGCCTTGTGGTTGTCTTTACTATCTGTTGCAATTCTGTTTTCATAGCTAACATTAGAGGATTTGATGAGGGATCTCAACCTTTTGCTGAGGATGATGAGGGAGTTTTTCCAGTCTTGGGACTTCACCTTATTCTCATCAGTTTCCTCCTTCTGTTGTAGAATTTGTTCATGGCAGGGGGACAACCAGATTGGCTTCCCTTTTTTTGAGGAGAGCATCTTAGTTCTATTGGGTATGGTGAGATCCATGCATTTGTGTACATGTTCGTACAGTGCATTGGTGTATGATATGGCAGTCATGCAAATATTCTCCATTTGCATGGGTGCCGTAAAGTTAGCCACCTCTGTTTTTAGGAGCCCAAAGTTAGCTTTGAAGAAGTTTTTCATGGTGGTTACCTTTGTTGGGGGGGGGGATGTGGATTTCCAAGGTTATTAGCTTGTGATCAGATCTAACCAGGGAGGAGTTGACTATTTGTGTAGAGCAATGGTTGCCCTTGTTAGTTATGACCAGGTCAAGGGTGTTGCTACCTCTAGTTGGGGTAAGAACGAGTTGGTCCAGGGCATTGGAATTAATGAATTCCAGAAAGCGTTGGGCAAGTGTATTGGTACATGAGTAGTTTTCCCAGTTAATAGACGGGTAGTTGAAGTCGCCCAGTATGAGAGTGTTAGGTTGGACCCTAATATTCTCCAGGGTGCTTAGGAATGTGGAGTGTGAATCTTGGGACATGGTTGGGGACGTATAGCAGGCTATGACCTGAATCACTGTCTTACCCAATGTTAGCTGCACCTGAAGTATCTCAGATGCATTATGTTGGGCTACCAGTCTGCAGGTGTGTCATCGTTTATGACCATGGAAATGCCACCACCTTTGGAGCTTCGGTCCAAGTTCTGGGGCCAAACGGTGTGGAATGAGTTGTAGCCTGGTAGTGCAGGGCTGCTTTCTGCTGCCTTGAACCAGGTCTGTTACAGCACAAACGTCGATGTTCTCCATTTTAAGGAGTACCTCAAGTGAGTGCATTTTGAGATTTAGACTTCTAGTGTTGAGCAGTATGACTCTCAAATTGCGTTTGTTTGTAGCTGTTACAGTGGTAATTTGGTCTTTGGAACACCACCTAAAAAAGGCACTATAGGGGTGGCAAAAGCCTTGGCCAGTATCCAGAACCCCAGGGGTAACAGATGCAGGCAATCTCTGGCAAAGCATCGAGGTCTGCCAGTGATGTCATCCCAGGCAGACAGATACTGGATCCCCTTAGAACGACACCAGAAACTTAGCTAATTGTTGAAATCAATCATTTTCTGCTTGTACCATTCTGGGTGATGGTAGGATGCTGCTCAGGGCTAGGGTCATGCCAGCCTGGGCTACATAATCCGAGAGCTCCTCCATGTCTCTTTTCATTTAGTCCAGAGAGGTACATCTCAGGTCATTCACACCCACATGTACAATGACGGAGTCATATTTATACTTATTGTTGAGGGACCTGAGTGCCTGTGTTATGTGGTGGATCCTGGCACCTGACAGGCAGCTGACTGTTACTTTCTCCTTATTCAACCTAGTGAGTGGGGCATCAGTGTGCCTCACTATCGAGTCACCTATGACTACTGTGTTGGGCATGCTGTTGAGTGGCACACTGTTTAGGAGAGTTATGTGTCTCGTGATTAGTTTTGTGTTGTGGTGGTCAAGTGTGTTTCAGCCTTGGAGGTCTCTGCTGTTTGGTTAGATTTTTATTGAGAGCCTCCACAAAGGTGGGTGTGTGGTTTGTGTTTTTATGTGATGGCAATGCTGCTGTGTGTTCTGGAGGGCTATGTGTTCCATGTGGTGTGGTGTGGTGCAAGTGTTGACCTTCTCCTCCTGACCAGCTATTCTGGTCTTGGCTGGAGAGAGCGTGGCTTCCAATCTGGATATATAAGTGCATCTCTCACAAGTCTGAGTGTTGGGGGTAAGATGAGAGGTTTGTCAGTGTACATGAGACAGTTGCTATATTCCCTCAGGATGCCCAAGTTCACCAGATTAATAGGGGAAAGCACAGGGAACTCACCTTTAGACATGCCTAGAGGGGTGGGCATTAATAAGTACTGGAGCTGTTTCCTTGTAGAACGTTTAGTGCTGGTAGCACTTTTGTGTGCTACGATAATTGCTGCAAGAAGTCTGGTAAAGTGTTAAACTAACAAGCTAGTAAAAGTGCAGGAGAGGAGAGAACTAGCAGATCTAAGGGAAAATTTGAAGAACAGACTTTGGCACTGCTCAGAAGCTTACAAACAGTCCTGGATAAAGCAACTCTGTATCTGGACTAGACTAGTCACGGGAAAGGTGGGAAACAAACACAAATGCAGGCTTTTAAACCAGAAAGTTGAAAGAGATGGAAAAAACTGCCCAAACGGCCAATAAGCTACAATTTCTGGGCCAGGAGCCACTCCTCTTGTGATAGATAGGCTACCTATTACGTACCACTCCCACTGACAAGCTTGAAGTCTTCCCTCCAACACAGAAAGGCTTGGGGGCTCAGAAGCTTACACACAGTCCTGGATACAGCAAATCTGTACCTGGTTTAGGTTAGTTGCAGGAAAGGCAGGAAACAAACACAAATGCAGTCTTTTAAACCAGAAAGTTGAAAGAGATGGAAAACTACCCAAACGGCCAATAAACTACAATTTCTGGGCCAGAAACCACTCTTATGTTAGATAGGCTACCTAGTGCTTACCACTCCCACTGATAAGCTAGAAGGCTTCCTTCAGACACAGAAAGGCTTTGGGGGCTCAGAAGCTTACAAAGAGTCCTGAATACAGCAAATCTGTACCTGGACTAGACTAGTTTCAGGAAACGCAAATGCGGGCATTTAAACCAGAAAGTTGAAAGAGATGGAAAATTGCCCAAATGGCCAATAAACTACAATTTCTAGGGCAAAACCCACTCCTCTTGTGATAGATAGGTTACCTACTGCTTACCACTCCCACTGATAAGCTAGAAGGCTTCCCTCCAACACGGAAAGGCTTGGGGGGCTCAGAAGCTTACCAAGAGTCCTGGATACAACAAGTCTGTATCTGGACTAGACTAGTTACAGGAAAGACAGGAAACGAACTTTGATTTTTGTTTTACAGAAAAGCAGCTAAAACAGCAGTAAATACAATTCAAATGCAGTACAGGCTACCACACTTGAGTGTGTAGCAATATTACGGCAAATACAGTTTAAATAAATGCAATTAAATTAACAAATGACTAAAAACAAGTGCAGAAGGCAGTAAATTAGAAGACTACTAACAAGCAGTAACAAGTGCAGAGTAAGTGCAACTGAACAGATAGCACGCAGAACAGCAAAGTAAAACAGTTACAATAAGAACAGCTGAATAAAGTATATATGTGTGTATATATATATATATATATATATATATATATATATATATATATATATATATATATCTATATCTATATATATATATATATATATATATATATATATATATATATATATATTTTTTTTTTTTTGTGTGTGTGTGTGTCAATGTGGGCCCTCCAGGTAAAATTGGTGTGTGAGTGTCTGCAGGAACACAGCCAAGCTCTGTGCTAGCTCTATGTCTTAGTATGTTGGACAGGTGTGAGCTGTGCATGGTAGAGCTGACAGTTTATCGTTGTCCTACCTGACCATGAAACTGGCTCTGCCAGGAGTTACACTGGCACATCCACATCCACAGTCAGATGCACTGCTGCTACCTGAAAGTGACTGATGTCTGCTGGATGAGCTCCCCTCATGAGGATGCACTGGAAAACGACCCCATGGCCTGCCATGTATGGGTGTGGACACCTCAACCATTGATGGAGCAGTGGAAGTAGTGCCATTATGGGAGTGGGATTGGGAATGGAGTGGCTGACCTATGCCCATGAGGATGCCGTCCCCCTCCAAGCAGACATTTCATCAAAGACACCACCCATTCCAAAGTATCATTCATCCAATCCACTGAATTGTCAACATGGTGGAGGCAGTCACACATGTCAGCCTGTGCCACATCTACAGCCCTAAGCATTTCTCTGGAGGACCTATAGGAACTTGCCTGCACCTCCATGATGGCCCTAAGCATATGTTGAGAGTCACTGAAGGGAGTTTTCAGGAATTGGGATGCCTGGGTGCCGCAGTCCTAAGTGAGCTAAAACACAACAGAAGCATAATGCACATAAGTAGCACATAATAAAAAGTCCTGTTTTAATATAACACATATAAGGTAGCATTTCACTATTACCCACTGGAGAAACATAAAACAGTCAAGATATTCAAATATAAAAAAAGGAATTGTGTGTTGTAACATATTACAATCACACACAAACCAAAACAAAGTTGGATCCAAAACAAAACTAAACCAAAAGCTTCTTAGCTTCCCTTAAGGACTCCTCTCACAGAAAAGTAGAAAATGTCAGCAAACAAACAAGAAAAGGCCAACCTGGCCAATAGTATTTATTTTAAAACAGTAGCGCTTTCGGGTGAAACCCTTCTTCAGACAAATGTTACATACTCAAAAACAGTATTATATACAAATAAAATGAGCAATTAAGTTTAAAACAGCAAATCACTGCTTGCACTTTACCCGCCTTCTTTTTAAGGCTGGTTTTAAAGGGACAGTATTATTTCTTCCTGGTGGACTATCAGCTGCCAATTGTATAATCCAGTTTAATTCCTCTTACTCTGTATTATTTACAATATCACCCCCCCCCCTTCTTCCCATTTTCACTATTTGTAAAAACATAAAAAAGAAGATATGATCTGGATGAGTGGAAACAAGTTGGTACAAAGCATTTCTTTCATCTTTAAGTCTAATAGATGACATATGATTCAAAATTATTGTCTTTAACTTACAATTCGTTTTCCCAACATAAAAACAAGGACATGATTTGTACTGCTCCAAATAAATCACCTTTTCTGTGTGACAGTCAGCATAAAACTCAAATATATACTTCTTATTAGTGATGGGATGTATAAAATAATTGGCTCCATTGACAAAAGCACAAGCCTTGCAGTGCCTACAAGGGAAAGTTTCCAACCTTGCTCTCTTTATGGGCAGACTTGCAACACATTTATTATGCATACTTTGTACTGGTTCATGACATAAAAGATCTTTGAGATTACTATTACGTTTGAAAGTAAATTTGGGGACTTCATCAGTTTTACCTCTCAGTTGGTCATCACTTCTTAAAATTTTCCAATTTTGTTTTATAATGTTACAAACACCCTGTATATTATTGCTATAGCATAACACTTTTGGTTTCCTGTTGGAATATCTATTAGTCCCTGCCATTCTCTGTGTTTGTTGTATTCTATTAGAAAATCATGGTTTAGCCTTATCTTCCCTATTAATTATTGCTGCTTCTTTAACTTTTTGTAGCTCGTCTGTGCCATATCCTTTCTTGGTGAAATGCTCACATAGTGTGGCTAGTTCTTGATGGAATACTTCTCTATCAGTACATAAATGTGACACTCTGTAGCATTGGCCTTGTACAATGTTTCTAAAGGTATGTTTAGGATGCATGGTACTTGCATTCAAAAAATGATTTTTCCAGCATGCCTTTCTAAATGATGTTGTATCTAGTGCTCCTTGCCTATTTTTCATTACTTTTATGTCCAAAAAGGAAATGGTGTCTAAACTGTAGCTTATGGAAAATCTCAAAAAATCTGTTGTTTTTTCCATGTATTCTACAAAATTATATAATGCAATAACATCTTGTGCCCACAACAAAAAAATATCATCAACAAATCTAACATAAAAAATTAAAGATGGTTTCCAAGGATGGTTTTGTTCATATATGTACTTTTGTTCCCAATAGGCTAATACTATGTTCACATAAGAATTCGCACATTGTGTGCCCATAGCAACACCCTGTTTCTGCCTATAATGTGAACCGTTGCACATAAAGACATTATTTTCCAACATTAGTTTTAGTGCCTCTAAAATTAAAAAGTTAGTTTTCTCGTCAGAAATGTCTCTATTCTGCAATACTTCCCTCACTGCCATGAGACCAAACTCATTACTAATAACTGCAAACAAATTATTAACATCTAAAGTCAGTAATAATATATTAGTCAAATCAAGCCCTTCACAAACCACGTAAAGTTTAGACAAAAATTGTCAAAAATCTTTCAGAATTCTGGGAAAATGCTCTAATAATACTTTAAGTTTCTCCTCCACCCACATGGATAGATGTTCTGTGACCCATCCGTGTCCTGACACTATGGGTCTCATGCGGGGGGGGGGGTAACATGTTCTTGTGCATTTTTGGCAGAGCTTTAAAAAGTGGTATCACTGGGTGCTCAATATAGAAGAATGCATAAAGTTCTTCATTTAATATTTCTGTCTCCTTCAATACCTTTAACTTGTTACCAACTCTACTTGTGAGTTGTTTCACCATTAACGGTGAATTTCTTACATATGTATCTACATCACTAACAAGTGCATTCAGTGATTCAATATGAACTGTGCTATCCATGACTGTTATCCCTCCCCCTTATCCGCTAGTTTAATAGCCAGTCTATCATCATTCATCTATAGTATCAAAGCTTGTCTTTCTACTGTTGTTAAATTATTATATCTACAAGGAGCACCCTCAAAGTAGTGTCTAATCTCTTCCTCGCATGTTTTTAGAAAAGTCTGTACTGTTGGATGCACTGGTGGAACAAATGTGCTCACCTGTCTAAACCTATTGTTGTTCTTCTTCTTTTGGCTTTTCCCATTTAGGGGTCACCACAGCAGAACTCCGATCCTCTAATGATTGGCAGTAGATTTTTACGGTGCAGAGGTGCCAGCTCAATGTTCAATCTTCAACGAAGGCACGCTCATTCTATGCATGTCTTTCGAACGCCACTCAACCACTGGTAGGACATGCAGACTCCACACAGAAGGTGCTCTAGCCGAGAATCGAATGGGAGAACCTCTTGCTGTGAGGCAACAATGCTACCGCTGCACCACCGCGGCTTCCTGTCTAATCCTATTGTAATGATTTGTTTTATCTGTCCCAAACATATCTGTTAAAATCACATTTCTTCCAAACATATATAGGTCAAGTATAACTTCACTAAGCACGGAAGCCCTACTTAAAACATTAATCTGTTCAGAAGTCAAATGCTTACTAGAAATATTAAAAACATTACTATTACTAGAAAAATTAAGAGTCAGTTCATGGTCTTCCATTGCTTCTCTTCTCTCTGGGCCTAGCGACCTCATTTGTATTCCGTTTTATTTCTCACAGGTTCTGGAAAAATTGGAAAAGCCAAAGAACTACTCATCATTGTTAAACAAGAAGAAGAAGTCTTGGATCTTGCCCCCAAATTGGTACTAGGCTGAGCGTGAACACTGGTGACGTTATCTACCATAGACTGGAACTACTGCGGTCGTCTGTGGCAACTGTCAAAACATCAGCCATTACTATTGTGGCTGTAGCTTTTGAGCTGGAATGCTCTGTAACCTCCTGAGAAAGTGGGGAGGCTTCAGTTTGTTCAGTAATCACATATTGGCCATTATTTCCTCCTATGCTTAAATCAGCTCTAGCAGGTTCGCGTGGCCAAGTGAAAAAGCAGATAGACAGAAAGTCATTAAGGTTTCTCTGGATCTTCTTCATTTTAGTTTGCTGCAACTTATTCTCAAATATTGTCAAATTATTTAACATTTCTGTGATTTTCTGTATATGTTTTTCAGATGTATAGTGCAACTGTAAATTATTTTGCAACTCTTTAACTTCCTGTCGCAACTGTTCCTCAGTGGGCGAGAAGAACTCTATAAGTAAGTTCATATAGTGATAGCTGGTATCTGTATTAATATGCTGCCATCTGGCTAGTAACTCAGGGAAGAACTCCCCTTGTGCAGGCATGCATAACACTCTCATGCCTCTTGGTACTATCTTGTATTCTAAACAAGCTTCCATATGGAACTTTACCACTGCAATCATTTCAGCTTTCTCTGGGAGTTATCTAAGCATGCTACAAGTTCATAAAAAGTTTGACTAAGCTGCTCACCTTTAAATTGCTCATTTGATTGTATCTTGTCTCTTAATATGTCTATTTTGAGCAAAGGATTAAGGCAAGGAATTACAGTATCTTTAAGTCTCTCACTCACTGAGCTCAAAGCTCGCTTGTGTGGCTGGTAATCCAGTTCAACATCATCCTTTTGTAATTTGGCCATGCTGGAAGAAGATACAACAAAAATGCAAAGCACAAAACTAAACCAAAAGCTTCTTAGCTTCCTTTAAGGACTCCACTCGCAGAAAAGTAGAAAACGTCAGCAAACAAACAAGAAAAGTCCAAACTGTCCAATAGTATTTATTATAAAATGGTAGTGCTTTCGGGTGAAACCCTTCTTCAGACAAATGTTACATACTCAAAAACAGTATTATATACAAATAAAACAAGCAATTATGTTTAAAACAGCAAATCACTGCTTGCACTTTACCCACCTTCTTTTTAAGGCTGGTTTTAAAGGGACAACATTATTTCTTCCTGGTGGACTATCAGCTGCCAATTGTATAATCCACTTTAATTCCTCATACTCTGTATTATTTACAATAATAGCCTCACAGCAAGAGGTTCTCCTGTTCGATTCTCGGCTTGAGTGTCTTCTGTGTGGAGTCTGCATGTCCTCCCCACGGTCGAGTGGCCTCTGAAAGACATGCGTGAATGGGTGTGCCTTCACTGAAGGTTTGGCGTCGGGCTGGAAACTCAGCACCATAAAAATCTACTGCCAATCATTAGTGGACTGGAGTTCCGCTGTGGCGACCCCTAACCGGAAAAAGCCGAAAAGACAAACAAAAAAAAACCTCTGTATTTACAATATCGCCCCCACTTCTTCCCATTTTCACTATTTGTAAATCCATAAAAAAGAAAATATGATCTGGATGAGTGGAAACATGTCGGTACAAATGTAACAGTAATCTCAAAGATCTTTTATGTCATGAATCAGTACAAAGTATACATAATAAATGTGTTGCAAGTCTGCCCATAAAGGGAGCAAGGTTGGAAACTTTCCCTTGTAGGCACTGCAAGGCTTGTGCTTTTGTCAATGGAGCCAATTATTTTATACATCCCATGACTAATAAGTATATATTTGAGTTTTATGCTGACTGTCACACAGAACATGTGATTTATTTGGTGCAGTGTAAATCATGCCCTTGTTTTTATGTTGGGAAAACTAATTGCAAGTTAAAGACAAGAAATTTGAATCATATGTCATCTATTAGACTTAAAGATGAAAGAAATGCTTTGTACCAAAATGTTTCCACTCATCCAGATCATATTTTCTTTTTTATGGTTTTACAAATAGTGAAAATAGGAAGGAGGGGTGATATTGTAAATAATACAGAGTAGGAGGAATTAAAGTGGATTATACAATTGGCAGCTGATAGTCCACCAGGAATAAATAATACTGTCCCTTTAAAACCAGTCTTAAAAAGAAGGCGGGTAAAGTGCAAGCAGTGATTTGCTGTTTTAAACTTAATTGCTTGTTTTACTGTTTTTGAGTATGTAACATTTGTCTGAAGAAGGGTTTCACCCGAAAGCGCTAACGTTTTATAATAAATACTATTGGCCAGTTTGGACTTTTCTTGTTTGTTTGCTGAAGTTTTGGATCCAAAACAAAGAGAGTAGCAATAGAAAAACCTTGTTTTGTGCCAAAACAGAAATGCAACTTTGCTCCCCTCTCCCCAAAAGAACAGGTAAATTCCACAGTTTCCTAACAAACTACATTGAAATTCTAAAAGTGCTATCAAATTAACTGTCCCTGAAACATGTGTGCAAATTTAACACAGAACAATCCATTTTATGCTATTGCCAGTCATGTCTACCTGTGGCCAGCACTCCCCTAGAGGTGTGTATGGTCCATCCTAGAAGGCTAAGACCCTGTGTCATTGACAATATAGGACATTTACATTTCATGGAAATAACAATAGCACTTGTGATGACAGTTAATAAGGCTATGCATCTGAGAAAGTGAAATGGCCTGACAAACATGTCCATGCCATCAGTACACTTCTAAGAAATGCATACAGATAAAAGTTGCATTTGCAAATGCGTATATATATTTTTTTCTTTTCTCCTTTTTTTTTTTACAGATTTTTATTAATGATATTTCAGCATATGCACTATATAGCTGAAAAATGCAATCATACATTATCAAGGTCAATAGACTTCTTTGTGCATATATCCCAAAGTAATATCCTCTTCTGTGTTATCCACATAAACAACTCTCCTTACCTTCAGGTTCCTTAGCTACACGGTTCTCTTTTTATGAGGGCTGTAAGCATGGTAAAGATGCAAATGGTGTGAACTCATTAGAATTGCTGAATCCCAATTACGTGGCTCCATGTATCAGATGTGAACATAGTGCAGGCACTCCCTCAGTGTTTCTTGATAATGGATTGTAACTGGGAATGATTACTGGTAGGGAGATGGAAAACACAACAACAATTAAGACTGCCCTACCTCCAGTGGGTGTGTCAGTCAAGTTAGACTTACAAAGTGTAGAAATAATTGTATCAAGGTTTTAAATGTAAGTAAGCAGCACACATTTCACAGTGTCAGTTCAGTAACATCCAACCTTCTTCATCTGTTGACAACTGTATATTACTGCCATTCAATATCCTCATATATTTTAAGGACAATGATACAAAATGCCATACATACTGCATGTCACAAATCACTGGTCAGATAATACAAGAATGAGCAACAAACACAGAAAGATTAGACAGAGCTACATTTTTACAAGCAATCATCATAAATGGTTGCATGATCACTCAGTGCACTACATCTGAAATTAATACACATGCAAACAACTGTCATATGTTTTATTAGTACTGTGGATGATGCTGCAGTTGCTGTATGAACAATGATTTCAGTTCTCTGCTACAAAACTGCTTGTGTGGGGAAGAGGGATAAGACACCCTTACTGTGTTTTGAAGATTCATTGGAGTGAGAGTTCAAATCTAGACCTGGAAAAAATATTTCACGTGCACCGACAGATATTTTAGTGTTTAATTCATAGATTTCTTTTCCTCATTTCAAATAAATTTCCCTTTTTTAAATGTCAGTGTTTGCACTGTGCACAGCTTAGCACAAACAAGGGAAACAGAGAAACGCAAGAAATGTGAGGTTTAGCTGTGCTTATCTCATTTGCGCGATGCTTACCAGTGTGCAAACCTTGACTAGTGGCCCACACAGGAAGCAGACAGAACACCTGCAGGCAGGACATAGATATTGTAAAGGTATAAAAGGATACATTGTTGCAGTTTTTGCTTTCAATTGCACAATACCACTAAGTAACATTGCTTGACAGTTAGCAAGCTTCCCCAACACCTGCAGCCATCAAACACCTGCAGACAGGATGCAGACAGTCAACAATTTAAAATGGATACATTCTATTAATTCTATTGGGCACTACACAGACATGCTAAGCAGCATTGATCAGTGGTTAACACATAGAACTTAAGCATGAATAGGGAATTATGCAACTGTCATGTAGCTATTCCTGTGGCAGCAGGTGTAAGTGCAGGGCTGTAATACAGATGGTCCTGGGTTCTAATACATGAAGTGCAACATATTTTTACTGTTGTGACATTCAAGTTTATAGTAATGAACACAAAAATATACAAGTGTTATATCAACAGTCTTGTGGCAACAGGTTTAAGTGTAAGTGTAGGGCTGCCGTACAGAATTGTTATTAGATTCTAATACAGAATGTTCCAGACATTTTTACTGTTGTTCCATTTCACATTATATTCACTCTCACTTATAACCCTTTAGATAGTGGAGCTGATATCAATTATATTTATAAGGGATAAGACACCCTTATTGTGTTTTCAGACATATGACTGAGGGTACACTGTCTATTATATTTCTGTAGGTATAATTCTGCTATCTGGATTTGGATGGCCTTCACACTTAAATAAGACACATACACAATTTAATCTCTATGTAAGAGCATTTTCAGGTCACACACATACATGGTTAACACCTTAAACTGTCATCTGTATTTATGAATGATGCATGTCTATGTCTGAAAAGCACTTCTACTGTGTCAAAGATAGAGATACACCACTGTGGAAGAAAATGTTTTGTCCCTTATGAATAGGTTTGAATCCCGCACTGTAAAAATCAATTTTATCAGTGCAGAAAGCCAAATCAATAATGTGTCAGGTCATGAAATTTATGCCCCCAGTGCATGTCTGCAAAGTTATATCACCTAACAGTTACAGCAACAGACACCCCTCAAGCTAATGTCAAGTGTCAGATTAACCTTCCAGTTTCAAAAATATCTTTCCTCCCTGCATGGCACTGTTGCTGTCCACTTAATGCACAAACACTGTTGGCATCAATTCTAGTGTTTGAGCACTACCAGTAAATGCCATAACAGGAAATGGCGGGAAACCATCATTTGCCATTGCTCTATTTTTGGGATTAGACATGTCTGGTGTTAGAGGGAAGGTGCCCAGTTTAGGGCACAAATGTGGGGTGTTCAGGAGTCCCAGGATATTTACTGGACTCTTGGTAAAGTACCACAGCCAAAGGCTTCTGCAGTGGGACTTTTCTGGCTCCCAGTACAAGTCTGAGGCTTGGAATAGTCTGGCTAAGGCTGTATCCAGTGTGACTGGCATCCCACGTACTGTAGAACAGTGTAGGCACCATTTCAGTGACCTAAAGAGGCACAAGAGAGATACACTCAACCAGTTGTTGGATGAGTTTCAAACCAGTGACATCCCACAGTTGTGTAAGTATACTAATAAAACAAAATTATAATACACAAAAAGCTAAATATAGGCAAGACCAGTATGCATAATGCTCTTTGTTCTTTTCTTTCCACAGACAATCTTGAAATTCAGTTGAATCAGAAGGCTCATGCTCATCTGGAGAGAATGAGGGAAGCAAGTGGTTTGTATGCAGCACAAGAGAAGTATTATTGTAGCTTTAAAAGTTAAAGATATTTTCTTTTTTGTTTTCTATACAGTAGTAGTAAAGTGAACATGCATATTCTGACTGTAAAAGCAAGTATGCATGCATAAGTCTGTACCCACACAGCAACTTTAGGAGTCAATTGTAAGACTGTAGTCAGAAGTTGTGGGTTCAAATACCATGAGTAAGAGCTATACAATACTGGATTTTTTAAATAATATTACATAAATTTTACTCTATACAAGTGGCATAAAGGCCCTGCTGTTAACTGTAATCTGTTGAACTTGTCCAAACATATGTGCAATATATGCGCATTGCAAGGAGTACTTTGAGCAATCCATAATTATAGTTTGCAGTTGTTAGGACATATACATAATATAATATTTCAGATAAATATAATAGTGCTAATTTTATCCCTTTTTTCTCTCTCCTCATCCCTTAAAACTTTTTTATGTCATTCAAATGTCTCCATGTCATCCATCTGTAACAAATCACTAAATGCTTCATAGCACAGTGAGGTAGGCCATCCCCAATGTGTCAGCCTTCCCCTGCTGCACTGGCTCCAGCACCAATGCCCAGCATATTTGGGACCCAACCTGACAGTACTGCCAATGCTGCCCCTGTACTACCTGTGCCCTCAGGTAGCACTACCCTGGCAGCTGGTGATGTGGTACCCTTCGGGAGTACTGGTGGAAGTGGGGATTTCATCACCTGCCCGGAGATGACAGGGTTGGTGTGTTGGGTCATACAATGAAGTACTGGTGTACGCCTATACTGGATGGAGATGCTGCTCTCCCTCATGGTCCATAGCAGGAGAAGATGTCAAGCACTCCAGCAACCAGCAAAGTAAGGAGACAGTGATGACAGTTCTGTTGGTGAGGACTAGATTCTCACTGTCCCCATGTTTGATGGGCATGAGTTTGCATTGTCCCCTCTCTCACCCCAATCATGGTGTTCCCCCAATGTTTTGTGTCCCTCACCATCCCTCTGTCTTGTCTTGTTTGTCCTGTTTGCATTTGCTTCCTCACCTACCCAACTTACCTGACCCAAAAATATCGACATCTCTCACTCAGCATTCCTCTCTTACTGAAGCCAAAAATAAATGAGCACCTGTCTCACAAAAAGAATATTGTCCAATACATATCTCTCCATTTCACACAAATGTCTTCTTGACACACTTGATTTGGTCCAGTTGGCTATACAACATGATTGCCCTATTGTCGCCCCTCTTTGTGGAGGTGACAGTCGAAATTCAGCTAATATTCTGTACATATTCTCATTTCACCCTATTGAAGAAATTGATAGGTATAGTTCTTTCCTACCTCTCTCCTGCACATTCCTATATTGCTTTCCATTAGTGCTTCCCCTTGCATGTCCCCCATTTCACCACTTTCCTGTCTACCCCATTTTAACACCTACAATCTGATCAAAAGATAGAATCACATACAACACACATAAGTACCCAAAAAAATGGAGATGTTCACTTTTTGGCCTGTATGTTTGCATGGAGTTTGGCATCATGCACCAATGCCAAGTAACAGTGAATGGCTCTTCTGTGGTGCAGTTACCTCCTTGAAATGGTGCTGAAACACTCTGTACTATGTCAAAATATACTAACACACAGTGAAGATAAAGTAAAGTAAAATTTTATTGTATTATCAGTACTTATTTAAAAGTATTACATAAACCTGGATTTGAGCCCTCTATCATCTGGGCTGAAAAAGGAATGTGTCAATGCATTTACACCTGCTGCCAAAGAGTCAGCTAAGCAGCAGGTATGTTTCATCCACTCAATACTAGCTCTCATAATTTTAGCAAGCATTTGCACACTGCCTAATTACATGCAAACAGGGAAAGGAGTAGAATTGTGTATCTTGCATGCACAAACACTTCGCCAACCATTGTGCAAACCCACTGATCACCATTGCTCTATGCAAAGTAAATAATACCATGTATTACTTTTGTTTGCTGTCCATTTAGTCTTCATGCTATGAAACTACATGTGGAATCATAAAAATGAAGGCCCTATCTAAGTCAATGTTACATATTTACAATGCAGCCATCAGTTACCTCCCCCCATGCACTGCAACCCTAGTCTCTCAGTACTTGTTCACAAATATATCAATTACACTATACAAATTAATAACAAATGTTGTTACACACCATGCACATCTTTGAATGACAATACATATTCACATCTTCCAAAACTTGTAGTAATGTGGACACCTGTTTGCAGATAGTTTGTAAAGCTGTCTCTGAAAGTATACCTGCACATTGGAAAACAGCCACCAAATACTACACATTGCACAGTCATCAATCTGGTAACACACATAAATTGAAATATCTTGATAGCTGAACATGGCTGCACATCCATTTCATGCAGACCTCCCAACATCATCATCTTCTCTCCAACATCCAGTTATCATGTCATCCACTATAAGTTGGCCAGCAACCTTGTAAAAGATAGTCTTGTGTTGTGGCACTTGCTTAAAGTACTGAGTTATCTAATCTGTATACTTAAGTGTGGGTTCTGTTCTTACTGCAGTCAACTGGTAGGTGTGTGTGTGTGTGTGTGTGTGTGTGTGTGTGTGTGTGTGTGTGTGTGTGTGTGTGCGTGCGTGTGTGCGTGCGCGTGTGCATGCGCGTGTGTGTGTGTGTGTGTGTGTGTGTGTGTGTGTGTGTGTGTGTGTGTGTGTGTGTATCCAGCCAGAGAAGTACAAGTCTGTATCCAAAGGTTACCACTCTAATCCCATGGATTGCCAATATTTTGACACTTGCACATGCATACACATCCATTTCATGTAGGCCTCCCAATATCTTTTCTCCACAACATCCAGTGCTGATGTCATACACTATAAGTTGTCCTGCAGCCTTGTAAAAGTCAGACTTTTGCTTTGGGGCTTCCATAAAGTACTGAGTTATCCAGCCTGTGTGCTTAGATAGGTAGGGGTTCTGTTCTCACTGAAGTCAACTGGGAGGTGTGTGTGTGTGTGTGTGTGTGTGTGTGTGTGTGTGTGTGTGTGTGTGTGTGTGTGTGTGTGTGTGTGTGTGTGTCTATGTAGTCAGAAAAGCATAAGTGTGCATCCTGTGGTTACCACTTCAGTCACATGGATTACCAGTTTTTTGACACTTGCACATGCCTACACATCCATTTCATGCTGGTATCCCAACATCTTCACACCAACATCCAGTGCTGATGCCATCCACTATAAATAACCCTGCAGCTTTATAAAAGGCAGACTTGTGCTGTTGCGCTTGTATAAAACACTGAGTTCTCCAGTCTGTGTACTTAGATAGGTAGGGGTTCTGTTCTCACTTCACTCAAATGGAGTGTGTGTGTGTGTGTGTGTGTGTGTGTGTGTGTGTGTGTGTGTGTGTGTGTGTGTGTGTGTGTGTGTGTGTGTATTTGTGCACTTGCTTGACATTAGAGAGAGCATTTTACAACAGCATGTGGGACTGCTATTACCTTTTACTCCTTACCAAACACTGCTGATGTCATCTGCTATAGCTGATTTGCAGATGTGCAGTATTCCCATAAGGGCAGGGTCAGACACTGACCTGTAGGCCATGCACAAGTCACCATATCCTATATCATACAGATTACAGTGACAGGGCTTTCAGTATATCCACATACATCATGACATGGTTTGTAGGGCTTGTATTTTCTTGGTGAGAAATGGACTTTTTCTATACGGACACTAGTAATATCCCAGCTGTGTGCAACAGACATGTGTGAGTTGTCAATGCTAAATCTATGACTTTTACATCTGTTAGATGTCCTGAAAGAGGTCATCTAGGGCATGCATGATGAGAACGCTATCATCCTGTGGAATTTGACCAGGCCAAGGCATTTGACACAAATCCACACTGAGGTATTCACTTAACACTGTCAGATGTGGCCATAAACAGCTATAACACTAAGTGGGTAGACCACTGGATCAGATATGTGGTATCTAAATATATTGAAATGAGTGAAGTGACATATATCTCTGGTCCAGTGATCAGGTCTGTGCATCACGGCTGTCTACTAGGTCCTTTCCTGTCCATTGTTTAAGTCACAGACATTAAGATCGACATATGCATCCTGTGTCCAAACAGCTGTCTGGAGGACAACAGGCTGTAAACAATCATTGACTCCATCTGTAATATTAGTATAATACAGACAGTATCAACACACACCAAAGATTGCTGCTGCAGCCATGACAACACATGAAATGAAGCAAAAACATGGAGGGATTTATTATGTTATGAAAACAAATGCACAAATGAAGGATAATGTAGGCATCACACCCTACAAGTAGACCAATTGGTATGTGACCTGTGACCTGGGGTAGATAGTATGTGGTCATCCACCAGCATGTCGCCACAGTGATGAGTACTCCCTTGCATATTACCCAACTACTGAGTATGTGTAGGACATCCACATCAAAGGCAATAATACCTCCATAGATTACAGCCTTTATCACACCAATAACTGAGTAGAATGCACCCTTCTTCATGTACCTCCCTACACATCTTCCAGTGATGTGTAACTGAAATGTATCACCTTTGCCATACTGGGCTTGCCACACATCTTATTGGTCATACCTTGGCATTCTTTTTGATGCATAAACATTACTGTCTGATGGTGCAGAACAGCCATCAAGGTGTTACACCAGATGCATATGAGATACCTGTTCTGGTGATGTACTCAGTACATATATAGCTGTTTGACAACATTGAAAGCATGGGTTACATTCATGACAGTGTGGATTATGCCATATATATGCCAAGCACACCAGTGAACTAGCCTGGATTTATCACAATGTCACATACAAGTACAGCCGTGTCCCTCCCATCACCTTTAGCAGATGTTACAGTATTAGGATGGTATGCTTGATTACCTTCATAGATTGCTGACATGTCATAATAGTTGTACAAGTATGTTTGTGCAGAACTATCTGTGATCACTCAGAATCCCATATGTTGTTTCAGAGACATGGTATTACTGGAGGTATTATTCTGATATTGTCCATGATTGCGCGTGCTTCTTTTACTGTTGTCCATGGGCCTGTCACTGTGTCCCACTTTCTGGAAACCTCTGCTGACATTTTATTTATTATTTATTTATTTTACATTTGTTTACTAGGAGAGTCTGACTAGACACAGGTCCTTTTTCAGCAGAGGCATGGGGAGAAAAGCTCCAGGTTTGACAAAAAAAAATTCAGCTTTGAGTTAAAAGTAATATAAGGCTAACACACAGTTACAGAAAAATCATAAAGCTTACACACCCTACTAAAAGTAAATTGGCTTGCCTGCAAGCAGCTCAAAGTATCAACATTATAGTTATAGTCTTTGTATATGTGTTACACTTATAGTCTGTCATATCAGTTTGTACAGCTTCACAATATGCACCCAACCGGCATTGTATATTACATCCCTGATAGATGTCCTCTCCATTCTTTATGTCGGGATGCTTATCTCACAAAGACATATCTTCTGCATTGTTATGTCACCTTGTCTGAAAGTCACATGATATAAATTTTTACTGTAAAGTCCGTACTGTATCATGTTATGCGAATAGTGTTCCTGCTACAGCTGTCTTCCATTTACAGTACATGCCCTCATTTGCTATATATTACAGTGTTTCACCTGTCCTCTTTCACTGTGTTCATTCCAGAAATTCATCTGTGTGTGTCTCTATGCAATACAAACACTTCCCTGTTTATTTTAAATCAGTCCATGTACTCTTACAAATCATTCGCCTAACTTTTGTACAGAATGGCTTGAATGGGTTTTCACAGAACTCTGCACTGTATACATTGTTCTGTACTGTGTTTGGAACATATACATTACCATGTGATAAACCCCGATAATCACTGTGGTATTACCTGCAATCCCGCTCACCTAGATTGCTGTAAGGGAAACTGGTTTGCTACCCGTGTAACATTACATGTTTTTTTTGGCCGCCAACACTTTTGCCTACCATGAAACTGCACTTGCTTACATTTAAAGGCAGTGCATGGCATGAATATGTAATTAGTGCTGCTGTTCACTGCGCAAACATGTGAACTCCATGTAGGCTTCATGCAAAGCTTACATGGAGTTTATTCAATCTTGCTGATTGTTTCTTCCTCCCATTATACTACAGACCCTCATATGCTTTTGCACATTGTAGGTAATTCACATCGCTGTACAAGCAAAAATATTGTATCGGCTAAGTGCATTTCAATAATGCTTGATGCTGGTTCTGCGTTATCTGTTAGCATATAACAGCTAAAGTTTTGTGACATTTTGCACTGCAACCCCAATATACATTTTAATGTGTATTAATTCTTTTCAGTTATCAGTTTCATATTACTTTCATGGAATTCCCCATCTGGAATAGGCTGCACCTTTTCTTTCATATTCACAGACTATTGTGTTATATTTAAACTATTGATACATTTGCATTTGGCCAGTATCCTGCTTGAAGAAGATCTCTTCACCAGTCATGGCTCCTTATTTTCCTGATTTGTTAATGTTAGTAATAGATCAACAAAAAATTAAATAAACAGATGTCATTTTGTGTTCAGTATTTATTTGTCATAATCTAATGTCCCTAGGAAGCAATGGTAGATGTCAAGAAATTTATTTTTCTTTTCTTTTTCTTTTTTTGTGAAAAAGTTGTTTATTTAAATTTCCAACAAAACCATATAACATGAGCACATATACATTCCAGAGCATTTTGAAATTGTCATTAAAACAATATTAATATAAGCACTTCACTTTTTGTGCACTTAATCACTTTTAATAATGCTTTCCATCTTTAACCAATTTAATTTGTTCACAATGACTTATTTTCCAGAGTGATTAACCATGTTTTTAGTTTATTTTAGGTTTGCCTATTCCTTTCCCTCTAACTCTCCTTCCTTAGTGATTCAGCAATACTTTTTTTCTATATATTGCTTCCACAAGTGCCATTTGTTAATGTAGTTTACTTCCTTTCTCTTTCAATGATCACAGCTCCCTGTTGTGCATCTTTTTCATCTTTTGCAATACATCTTCTAATTTGGTTTCATATTTGTCTTCTATTTCCTTATTTTTTTTTTTAGATATTAACATTAGCATACTCAGCAAAGCCTTACTGTGCCTTAGCCTTTCTATGTTTATACTCCAGCTCAGATGCATCATCTCTTTATTCAAGGTCACACGTTCACCCAGCAGACGCACCAAAAACAGTCTGCATAACTTGTTTGAAATCATGCCCCCAATTCCCTTTTCCTCTCCTTCACATCTCCAATATCTATTATATACTTGAAGAAATTTCTGTAAACTGTTTGGAGTATTAAAAATGCCTGCAGAGTAATTTATAGGCAAACATTCTAAAATATGTGTTTTTGTTGCATACTTGGGTACTTTTAGATTTCTTCCTATTGTTCTTTTATAACTGGCCTGTTGCATTTTTCTTCCCAGTCTCATGTTAGTTCATCTGACTGATTTGTTTAGTTAGCATGAAGTATTCCATATGCCCTATTTATTATATCTCTTCTGACTGCATTTTCAGTTCTTGGCTCTGTGAGCAATGTTATATCTGGCATATCATTTTGTACCTCCCTCTCCTTGTCTCTTTGCATTAATTCTCTTATTAACCCTTGATATAGTAGATAATCTTTGGGTTATAGTTCAAATAATTGTCCAGCTTTCGCCACACTGTTACTTTTCCTGCCTGAATAATTTGCGCCCAGTACTATGGTTTTAAATAAATAAATAGCAAATACATAATTATTTAAATAATCAAAAATAAATCTAGCTTTCAAGATGCCAAAAGCAGATTTGATAAACTAAACAAGGAGCTCTGGACCCTCATCAAATCAACCAAAGCCAAATATGAAGCAAAAATAGTCACCCAGGTAAAGGATAACCACTTAAACTTCTTTAAGTATGTTAAAATGTCAGGAATAAATGCACAGCACTGTTCAGAACTAATAGTAAATTATATCATATACTCAGACCCAGAGGACATAGAGAATCTAATAAAGGAAAAATTTAGCTAAAACTTCACCCTACCTCCCCTTCAGTATTCTCAGATCACATACCCACATATACTCTCCCCACTCAAATCTCTCAAGAGCAAGTTCTCAAGGCACTATCTAAGGCCAGGAACACTACATCTATGGGGCCAGAAAAATACAAGGCTGCCTGCTGTTCAACCTGAAATGTGATTTTTCTGATATGCTGCAGAAACTATTAAATATCAGCCTCAAAATAAGCCTCATGCTCAATAAATAGAGGACAGCAACAGTCATTTCCTTGCACAAAAGCGGAGTCTCAATAGTCCTGGGTAATTATAGACCCATTAGCCTGACCAGTCTCCTCTGTAAGGCTATGGAAAGGATCATTATGTAATTAATATAACTGTATATAGATAACTCACAGACTTTTGACCCAACCCAGTTCTGATTTGCCAAGGGCAGGTCCTGCTGCTTAACCTGGTTGACTTCTTAAAAAAAAGTTACTGAAACATTGGATGAGAGAAAAGCAATGCACACTGCATATATAGACTTTGCAAAGGTGTTTATCACCTTTCCACACTTGGGTATTATAGGTAAGCTCTCCCAGCTAAATGTCAATCCCTATATAACTCATTTGAAATCAAATTTTTGCATATGTAGAAATCAGAAGGTTAGGGTGGGCAGCTACACCTATTCCAAAAGAACTGTCACTACTGGTGGACCCAAGAGTTCAGTCCTTGGGTCACTCCTGTTAGTCATTTACTTCTCAAATGTGAAAGCTAATGTTAAGGAGTTTTGTGGCTGACCAAATTACTGGATGACTACAAACTCGGTGTCATCATAAACTGTCCAGAGGACACCAAAATCCTCCAAAAGGGCCTGTGAAAGCAAACAGCAGGTGTCAAAACCATGGACTAAAACTAAATCCCAAGAAGTGTACAATTGTATCATCTGACAAACGTGATTCCCCTACTAACTATTACATTGGCAACATGTCCATGAATATTGATCCTGTAGTTAGAGATCTGAGAATCTGTCAACAATAAACAGTCCTTTGATCACCATCTATCCACTGTTTGTAAGGAAGTTATTTTTCTTTGCACAGTTTATATTTAAAGGTATTGTGTTCTGATCCAAGGATGTAATTGGTCCAATGGATCAGCACTTATTAGGCCAGTTATTGAAAATAATGCCCCTTTCAGTATGTACTTGTCAAAACAATTGGGACAACTGAAATAGCCGCATTGCTTTCTCACTAAATAATCAAGGGTGTAAATTGTAAAAACAATACAGCCAATCTCAAAGATTTGTCACTTTTCTCAGTATCATGCAGGCTAGTGAGCGGTGACCTCTGCCTTGCATATAAAGTGTCAACAAACCCTATCCTGTCAGACCTATTGCACATTTACAAGTCCAATGGTATTATAAACACCCACTCAAGGTATCTCATTCTCTTTTGCAAAATAAATAGCACATGTTGGAGAGATAGGTATGCATCACAGAGAATACCTATTCTATGGAACCATCTTCCACTCCACATAAAGCAAAGTACTTCTCTTACTCTATAAAAATGTAATTTGGAAAAATGGATGGGTAACCACAAACACATTCTCATTTAGCACCTCTGTCCCTCATGGAAACATAAATATCCCAAATATCCTTGTTTTGCCTATCTCTGGGTTATTTGTATGCAAAATATAAAGGCTAAAAACTACCATGGGAATGTAAGGCTAGAATTTGTAAGATCATAGATCAATAGCTTATTAAGTACCTATGAACCTACATTAGCTAGCCTTCTCCAGATGTTTCCATCAACCCCTTCCTATCTAACCTGTCTTTAACTGTAAGCATCACTATTGGTAAGATCTCTTTATTCCAGCTCTTTTCTTGTTTTGTTCTCAGTACAGTGTCTGCTACTTTAAAATTATGTATATTTATCAGCATCTTCCCTAAGTACCTTTGTCTAATATGCCATTTGCTCTTCATCTCAAGTTTCCCCTTGAGTAAACATTGTTTTTCCATTTAGACATATAGCCTTGATAATGCATAGACATCTCATCTGACTGGCAATGAAATGACCTTTAATCTCCCTTGCTGCAAGGGATGAATTAAGTTATCCAGTCTAACTATTCAGTCTTCCCCTCCCATATGAACCCCTTTAACTCCTTATTGATTACTGTCACAGTTTTACCTCTGTAAGTAAAAATAGGCCTGACCTGTGTCTAGCACTAAGAGGACCAAAACTGTTGACTGTTTATATAGTCCATATCCTCTGTCATTGTCTTCCAAGATCTTAGTTTACTAATTATTTGTTATTTGATTACCTCCCAAGTTTCTTGAGCCACTAATAGTACTTATTTTTTCACCCAAGTATTTCATTCTGTCAGTCCCCCATATGAATGGATATTTCTGTATTACTTTATGAGTAGGTAGGCACCTAATTCACTGCTATTACTATTGTCTAACTTTCATTTATTCCATAGTCATAAAATAAATGAAACTGTCTCAATATGTTTAAAAGTGTAAGAATATCTCGATCAGGTTTTGTCAAATACAGTATTATATCATCTGCTAATAAGGCCGATTTATTTTGATGCCCATGCCAGTTAATGCAGTTGTATATGATATTGTATAACAATATGAGACGGGTAAGATGTACCCTGGTCCACACAAAAATTATAATAATGTGGGCATTAAGGTATATTCTGCTTTTAAGAATAGGGATACATGAGGGGATCAACACCTAGAAAATAGAGTATTGGTGAATGAAGGTGAAACAGCAGGAGGCATTGATACCCGTAGACCTTTGGATGAGTTAGACTCTTTTTTGGAAGAAGGTGAACTTTTTTTAGAACCCAGAAGGTCGGAGCGTTTGGCAAACAAAACAAGATATCCCTCGGATTTAGGTCAAACACAAGACACCTATGGGACGAACTATGGGTGGAAAAAAGTAATGAGGAAGGGGAAATAACACCAATAGGAGATACGGAAGGTATTGTTATGGAATATAAGGGTTTTAAGATATTCAATTACACTTCAATTACTTTGACGAAGGAACATTTTTCACTTTTTTCGAAAGGCTTTAAATTTGTGAAATCTAACTATGGAGATGTAGCTAATTTGCTTATAGATTTAAAGTTATATCTTAGGAAATTGAATTTAAAAATTATGTTTCACAATAAAAATAATAATAATAAAAATAATAGTTATAGTAATGGTAGTGAAGATACTAATAGAGATATTAATAAATATAAAAAAGATGACTATAACAGTACACCTGTAGAACTGGTGAGGAGTAGTACATTTAACCCACCCCTACACCCTGTATTGCTAACGTTTGAAAAAATTGTAACAGAAGAGATTTATGAAGAACATGTTAGAAATATATGGAAGGCACAACATTCTAACTTGGCTGTGGATGAAACACTTTTATTGAAAGAATTAGTAGCTCATGGTAACTGCTGCATTATGAAGCCTGATAAAGGGGGTGGGGTGGTTTTGTTTGGTGTGGAGGAATACAAAAATGCTATTATGGATTTATTGTTGGACACCACTACATATTCACCAGTATCAAAAAACCAGATCAATATTGCATATAGGAGAATAGATTCCCTATTGGAGGAATATCTGATGGACAATAGGATAAATATTAAATTACATAGTTTTTTAAGACAGAACTATCCTTCTATACCTTGTTTTTTTGGTGTACCTAAAGTTCATAAATCCATCAGAGAACCCCCACTTTAGACCTATAGTGTCAGCAAAAAACTCTAAGACTCACCCATTAGCAAAACTAGTCGACAATTATACAAAGGAAATAGTAGAAAAAACACCTCATCTCATTAAAGATTCATGGGAATTTCTCAGCAAACTTACCAAAGGTATATGGACTGAGAGCTGCAGCTTCTTGACAATAGATATTAAAGATTTGTTTACAAGTATTCCTCGTCTGGAGGGGCATGAATATTTTGGGAGAAGTCTCTACAAATATTCTGCCCTTTCTGATGATAAGATTTTGTTAACCTTGGAACTTATGGAAGTGATTTTAGACAATAATTACATCAGCTTCCAAGGGGAATACTACCAACAAAGGAGCGGTGTTGCTATGGGGGCAGCATGTGCCCCCGTCTATGCCAATTTGGTTCTATTAGAATGGGAAAATAGATTTATATTTCCTAGTCATTTCCAAAAACACATAAGACTTTACCTAAGGTTTCTTGATGATATTTTTATTTTGTGGGATAGTACTCATGACATTTTGGAGCAATTTATGGATTACATAAATGCAAGTACCTCCTTCTTAAATTTTACACATACATGGAATGTAGATAGTATTAATTATTTAGATACTACCATTACAAAAACATCTAATGGTTTTACATCTAAAATATATCGTAAGGACACCTGGTGTAATAGTTATTTACATTACACCAGCCACCACCCCGAGATGCAAAAGAAAAGTATTATAAAAGGTCAAGCTGTTAGAATAGCTAGAATGACCTCTGATTTCAATGACCTGCTGAAAGAGTTTCTCTTTCTTGGTAAAAATTTCCTAGAAAGGGGGTACCCTACGGGTATGGTCATAGATATTTTAGATGAAGTATATAGAGGCTGGGGTAATAAATATGTGGCACTTTTGGGTAAAACTATTAATAATGTTAATACAAAAAAAGAAAAGGAAGGAAAAAATTTCTATGGGGCATGTGTCTTAGAATACAATATGTTTTCTGAATCATTCACCAATATTATTAGAAAAAACTGGAATACATTGAAAATTAATAAGGAAATTTATGAAACTGTTGGGAATACACCTTTGTTCACTTATAGAACTGGAAAAAACTTTAAAAGAATGTTTGAGGAAGGAGAGAAAAAGAAAGGTATTTTAAAGGCCACTACTTCTTGTGGTAATTGTAATTTTTGTAACATGATTTTGAGAGATACATGGATTAGGTTAAATAATGATTTGAATAGCATGGTAAGGTTTTGTAAGGGCAACTGCAAAACCAGGATGGTCGTATATATGGCTAAATGTGGGGGTTGTCATGCATTCTATATAGGAAAAACTGATAGGGCACTGAAAGATAGAATGTATGAACACCAATATGATATAAGAACAGGAAAAGAGACGAGTGCCCTATACAAACATTCATTGGTGTGCCCAGCATATAATGGTTTTAAATTTGGCATTTATTGATTCCATTTTAGACAATAATGGGAAGGGGGGAGACACAAAAACATTTTGCTGGGTAAATAACTGAAATGGCAGTTGAGACTAAAATCATTTATTTCACCAGGACTTAATGAGTATGTGACCATCAAACCAGTTTTAGTATCTAAAGCAGAAACCATCTAGTACATTTGCCCTCAGATCCCCATTTTTTAATATTTTACATCACATTTAACAGGTATGTATCCCTAGTGTATATTGAGCAATACACATGGGATTATATATTTTTTCCTTTGCAATAGTATGATAGGTATGTTGTTATGAACCTTTGCATATTATCCTTGACAGGACTAATATTGTGTTTTTTAATATAGAAATTTATGGATTGAAGTTAAACGGTTTTCTTTACATGCACAGTTTTTGTTGTAACAATATGAGGTATGTTCCACCTTATACCATGACAGTATATTTTTTTAGCTTATAGTGGTTATATGGTTTATATATTTTTTTTCAAAATATATATATATACATATATATATATATATATATATTAAATACTTTTAAACACATGGAAATGTATTAAATACATGGAAAGTGGAATTTTCAAAAAAGAGCCCCTTTTAAATGTTAATTATTTTTTTTTAAATGTTAACTGATTAATTTGGGGGCAGTATTATAAAATGGAAGGGTAGCAGATGTAATATGTTTCTTATCTGAAGAAGTCTAGTTTGTAGACGAAAGCGCTCATATTTTATTGTGGACTTTCTATAAAGACTGTTTTTTTACTTCAAATTGGTGGCCTGGATTTCTTTATTCTTTTTAGTATTTGGTTCTACAATTACGTGGAGTTTATTGCAGTTGTATATGTGGCCTTATCTCCCTAGCTAAGGGCTGCAAGTAGAGTGCAAATACAGTTGTAGAAAGAAGAATTCATGTCTGGTCCTCTGCTTAAGTATTAAATCTGTGAGTTTTTTTTTTTTTTTTTGGAAAACCAAATCCCAAATCCTGCCAGTACTTTAATTATACAGTCTCAGCTGACCCTATCAAACATCTGCATTCACCAGCAGAAGGACATACATTCAGCTTCTGTCTGAATCATCTTAACTTTGTTAAGGTTATTAAGTGTCAGCCTACTTTCCACAAATCTGCACTGGTCCATGTCTATCAGTCTAGGAAGAGGTTAGGCCATTCTTTTGCAGTTATAGCCATAAAGACATTATAGTCATGGTTCAAGAATGAAACTGGCTTATGTAATGCAGGGTATGGTAAGCCTTTACCTTCTTTTGTTAGTACTGCTGGAACTACATAAATTCATATATTGTTACTAGGCTAAAGACCCAAGGACTTTTCTAAGTCTAGCCAAGTTTTCCTGAAAGAATAATGATGTCCTGTATCTGAATATGATATTGAGAGCCATGCATTTATCAGCTATCTCTGTCCATAAGTCCATACACACACATACAGTGTCTAGACACTTTTCCAAGTTTGAAGTTTTTCCCTACTTTTCAATATACTCTTAAACAAGTACCATATCTTTATTAATTTATTGGCAATTAATGTCCAAATGTCTAGTGGGATTTATAAATTACCTTTTTTATCTCATCTGTACCTAAACTAGCAATTCATTTTCTAACCTCATCTATTATTGTTGGATTTTAATTGAAAAGTTCTAACTGCTCCTTTGTATCATTACTCGAGTCCTACCTGCTGTACAAGTTTTCATAGTAATTCCTTAATATCTCCAACATTTCTTCCAGATCTTTAAACTATTGTCTTTCTATCCCCTGTTGCCTAAGGTTTTATCACAATAATTTCTGGGCTCTTGGGTTACTTTCAAAATATGTTTGCTTGATTGCTATACTGCTGTACTCATTTATACTATGTTGCGTTGCGTCTTTCGACTTTTCCCAGTTAGGGGTTGCCACAGCGGAACTCCGGTCCACTAATGATTGGCAGTTGATTTTTACGTGCTGAGTTACCAGCCCTAATGCACAACCTTCAATGAAGGTACGCCCATTCACGCATGTCTCCACGCAGAAGATGCTCTAGCTGAGAGTCGAACCGGTCAGTGTCTTACTGTGAGGCGACAACGCTACCGCAGTACCACCACCGCGGATGTACTCATTACAAATGTTAATTTTTTCGTTAGGTAATTGCAATTACTAATCCTCTCCAGTTAACATCCTGTTTTTATTTTGTAATATCTTTATTCTTGCAAGTTCCTCTAAATTATTTCTGTTCTCCCTCCATATTTATTTAGCCTTCATTTCAACTAGAGTTTTGAATTCTAGCCTCATTTTATAACACGTAAAAGCAAAACATTGTGAATTGATATGTTTCCTAAGAGGTCCTGCAATTTGTTGATTACCTATTCTTTTTATTTTTAATAGATTAATGGGAAAAGTACAATGCATTTTAATGAATCTCAAATATTTTGATCATAGATAATGCTTCTGTGATACATAATTCCTGCCCAATATGGCCCAGATGCCATGTCCTGGACTTTGGTCCATATGACTGTCCATTATTAGTGAGGTATCCTTTATGACAAATATTTTCATATATGACTTTAAAAAAATCCCTTTTGTGGTTATAGTTTCCCTTCTTTCCCTCCCCAACACAAATTTAAATATTGTCACAGCTGTCATATACATATTCTGTTTGATTCTCTCTGCATACTTATTTCTAGCCTCCAAGCATTATTTATCCAATTAACAGCCAACTTCAGCTTCATTTTACTTATTTTCAAACATAAAAACCTAAAATTCTTTCTCACAGCCCTAAAACACTCATAATAATATGCAATTTTAAATACAAACAAAACACTACCTAAAAAGAATCATCTGCTTCAGGGTGATGTCTGCTGACACAGGCACCATCTTTTGCAATAATTAGGTTTACTGTGCTAAATCACATATTGGTTCCCTTAACATTCATAAATTCTTTACCTTCTTGCTATGGAAAGTACTCGTACATTTAAAATACACTTCTCTTTTTATCTAGCTCTTTAACTTTTTATCCAGCCAGCATATATATATATATATATATATATATATATATATATATATATATATATACACACACACACACACACACACACACACACACACACACACACACACACACACACACACACACATTTTCTAAATTCCAATAGTGATATTAACTCAACAATGTTATAGCTACTACTGAAGTAGAGCAACCTTTTAATTTTAATAAATTTTCCTCTTGTATTTTTTTTCACAGTACTTATACCTTGTATGTCGTTGCCCTTTTAAGAGTCAGTTTCAGCTTTCTAGGGTCCTTCAAAAGGGAAACCATCAGCAAGTTGTCTAGACAGTTTATAATCAGATTGCTTGAATTCCTCGTTGCTTTATCTTACTTTTACTAGTAGTTTCACCAGCCAGCCAATGAAGTTATCTAGGTTCCCCATGGGATCTGCCTTCCATCAGTGTAACTTTCCCCCTTCCAGCCTACAAAGCTGCAGCTATTAGAAATATTGCATTTGTAATCCCAGGGTAAAATGCACAATTTTCTCTTCTCCACTTACATTTTAAGTAGTTAAAAAAATAACCATTTATACTCATTTTGCAGTAAACATTACTACTTCTAACTAATATAGGATTATGGATTATGGATGATGGCAACTCTTATTTTCTGTATTGCTTTTAAATTGTCTAGTTCTCACTTTAGACATGCCTTCTCTATACAGCTGCACTAAATTTAACAAACTTTATGAAATAATTTTGGTTCATAACCTATTTTCTTTATCTTTTCCTTATCAAACCATTACCCTAATAGAAGTGATAAATAATGCATAAAAACATCTAAAAAAAAACAAACAAAAAAAACACATAACCACCCAAGATTTAATTTCACTTGGTATTTTCATCTATTTTTTAACACAGACTTCTTCAGAAAAAATAAAACACAAAATATCACCTTAAATAAACGTAATATAATTGCATGATTTTCTCCAGAACCTATCCTTTTAAAACTCGCTTATAAATAATACAGTTAAATACGAAAATCATTACAAATTGTAAATGCTGAATATGACATCATACTTCCTACTATAAAATATATGTTGTAAAAGACATTTGATATTGCTATGTTCATTTACACCTGGTTCTTTTTTGGCATTTAGCGGTAGCTGCCATTTCACTTCCTTCTTCTCTAAACTTTTAGTATTATCACCTCCTCTAATGTTCAGTTCAACATAAACATTAACTAATATACATTTTTTATATTTGAACAATTAATAGAATGTATATATAAGACATTTGTAATGTCTTTGGTTTTAATAGTGTATACATATTTGTTTATTCTTTTAGCAAGCTTTCTTGTCATTGTACTGATATAGAAAACTGCACACACAACAGTGCACTTTGCTACATAAACTAATGCTACTGACTGACAAATGTATCTTTTAACTACTCCAAATGTTTTATCTAAATGTTCCAGACTTAAAAAGGCACTATTATTTATATACACATTTTCACATACCACAAGAGTAAGTCCCTTTTTGTTTGTTTGTTTGACTGAATGTCTATTTCTACCTTTTGTTTCCTTTCAAGTCCTACCTTTAAATTATAACCTTTTTGTATGTAAGCATGGGTCCTTTACCTAAAACTTTTGCTAAGTCTTTTTTATATAAATTGACTTTCTAATTTTCTCTAAAATTTCTTGTGATTGCTTGACTACCTTCTGTCATATATAACTTAAAAACCCTGGAAAAATCTTTGTTAACATTATTACTATCATTTTTGAATGTAATGGAATTACCTTTAAAAATATGTGCAATTTTATCAGTGCTATGTGATTTCATTTCTTGAGTAAATTTATCTAAAATTCCTTTATCAAATCCCTTGTTAATAAAACGCGTTTTTGCATATTCACATTTGTTAATGAAGTTTAAATCATGAATTGTCATCCTGGAAACTCTAATAAACTGACCCCTAGCTACATTTACTTTTATGTGTACTGGATATGCACTACTAAAATTGAGGTAGTTGTTGACAAATGTCGGTTTCCAATAATTACTAGAACTAAATATCTTACCTTTATTACCACTGTATATATATATATATATATATATATATATATATATATATATATATATCACTATAGTGTCCAAATAATTGATTTTTCTACTTTTATCTCCTAC